>NW_023995651.1:0-95070 GCF_015586225.1 Lucilia sericata | reverse complement strand
ATGCATACGATGAAGGTTACCAACAACAATTGTATTTGAATACTCAAGTTTCGACTTACGACGAGTTTAACGAATAACAGTGGATCAACTCAACATATTTTGTCATTGAATCAGGTATCTGTCGTCTCTACATATTTACCCTATAAGATATGATCTATACCAAAAATATTAAATACTTTAGCATGAATGTCATTAAATGTTAAAACAAAGGGTGCTCCTTTAAGAAAAATGTTCTTGTAGTAGGAGCAATATTTTTTGGACCATCCTCCGTCTACCCATAAACTCATACTAACATTAGTAAGTAGGAAGTATTCTATTATTACGGAATAATCAACTCGATACAACTTACATTAAATAGGCACCCTATCGAAATCCTAGAAGAACAGGACAAAATTCTCTAGTATCGTTGAAGCCATATCATCTTCCACGAGACAATTACATTGAAAATTCTTCAATTACAAACATTTGTAATTGGAAATTCTTACAATTACATGTAATTATCAAAACTTCAAATGTGATTGGAAATGTAATCATTACCCTCCAAGCATGGTTAGTTTTATAAGTGTCCGTCTACACTAGGAAACTTTTGATTTTGCGTGAGAGAGAAAGAAATATCATTTATCTCTCTCGCGTACTCGGAAACTTGTTTGTTAGTGCTGGTCTACACACGGAAACTTTAGTTGAGAAACTTTTCTTAACTCTCTTTTAAAGTTTCCTTAATGTCTACACATAGAAATTTTTGTTTCAGAAACTACGTGTTACATAATTGCATTGATTTGTTTTGTACGAATGAGAAGAATAACAAAACAAAGCGAGTTTCCGAGTACGAGAACCTCCGTACCGCGAGAGAGAGAGGAATGATATTTCTTTCTCTCTCACGCAAAATAAAAAGTTTGCCAAAAAAGCTTCCTTGTGCAGCCGGGCACTAAGACCTGGTCCAAACTAGAAAACTTTTGTTGAGAAACTTTTTCCTAATTCTCTTTTGAAGTTTCCTTAATATCCACACATGAAAACTTTTGTTTCAGAAACTACGTATTAATTGCATTGATTTGTTGTTGTACGAATGAGAAGAATAACAAAACAAAACAAGTTTCCGAGTACGGGAAACTCCGTACCGCGAGAGTGATGAATGATATTCTTTCTCTTTCTCTCTCACGTTTATCAAGTTTCCCGAAAAAAAGTTTCCTAGGACCGGCAGTAATCGAGACTCCGGCTTCTGAAATCAGTAGCGTTACCAATTGTCTCCATTACAAAGATATTTACGCTGTTAAATGATGTGGTATTCTGTGATCTATTTTGTATATAAAATATTCGTACATCAACATTAAATTACTACGTGGTTCATTTATCAAAGAGGAAAATCGCATTGAAATACATACGTCATCATGCCATGTAATAGCATATAAAGGCAACAGAAAAAAGTTACCAAAAGGTCACTTAGAAAAAAAGCGAAAAACTTCAAAACTAAGATAGATATTCGATTGTTGCAACTAAAACTTTATATTCTTCAGATTTGATCCACTGTAGATAGTGTGTTTTATTGTGCTGAACCGTGCTGAGCTGAGTAGAGTTGAGTGAGTATGGTAATTTAGATGTTGCTAGGCACCTTTTGTTCTTTGGTAGTTGTTTTTCATGTTGCCTGTTGTTGTTTACTAATAAAAATGTTATGGTTGGCATCTCACAAAACATTTGAGTTTCTAAGGATTCAAATGTGAAAATAAATACACACATACATACATACTTACATACATATACATATTAGGGTAGCCCCAAAAAATTTTAAAGTAAAAAGAAATTATTGCTATATTCAGAGTTAGGTTTACTATATAAAACCGAATTTTTTGGTTATACTATATTATCATATTTGTGAAATCCAAATTACTTAATTTGGACCACAACGGGGGGCAACCTATTATACATACAAATACGTATGTGTATTATGTTTTTAAATTTAAATATTTAAATAGTGTGTTTGTACAAATACATATTGTAAAATGTAGAAGAAATTTTAGAAAATGGCAATACTCACATCTAGATATACACACGCTAAAATGTTATAGTACATACATACATATAAACGAAGAGAATTGCCAAATTTTTAAATTACTTTTCACCATTTTTACAGTATTTATACCCTACACCCCAATAGTGCAGAGGGAGGGTATTATGCGTTTGTATTGATGTTTGTAACAACCTCATAATAATATTGTACCCACCATAAATTCTACCCATCAGCTCAGAATCACTTTCTGAGGCTATTTAGCCGTTAGTGTGTTCATGCCCAGATACAGTCATGAAAATTTTATGAAATTTGGCACATAGAGCTATTTGTTCTAAAATATGACTTTGGAACCCAATATGCTAAATATTTTAGAATATCTACAAAATTCAATATAATTATGTTTTAAGCCTAAATGATAACACTGACTTTTATAATGATTCGGATCTTCGAATCAGGAAGCCATATACTAATGTCGATATATTGAAGTATATGCATATATGTATTTTACAAGAAACAAGTAAGAATGCTATATTCGCCTGTGCCGAATCTGATTTATCCACCATCAAATCATGTGCCATAAATTTCAAGTGAATTTCGGAAAGTGGCATTAAACTATATGAATCGATCCTTTTGTTATTTGTTCCCACAACATAGTCATTTATTTATTATCGTATGTATCTATATAAATAGCAGTATGAAAATCAGGGTAATGGTAGTACTTATATTGCCATAATACAATTTTTTAATGATTTATAGAGTAATGTTCCATAAATTCAATTGTGGTAAATTTTGTACTGTTTCTCCTAAAATTTTTCAAAGACTTTGGTTTCAATAAAACTTTTTATATCGAATATCAACGTTTTTCTATGCTTTATATCAAGGCTTTAATCCAATATAGCCCGATTCTTATAATATTTGACAGAAAGATTTTAGAGGACCATATATAGGTCAGGGACAGGGAGAATTATGTGGGTATAGACAATAAGTAATATCATGATGAAATTTGTTATAAACGTGTAAACACAAATATAGTGCCCGTTTTTGTATTTTTCAAATCGACAAATGCAATATCTTACACTTCGGAAATTTTCCATGGTGGTTAGGAGGTGGTGATGGATAATCTTCCACCTGTCGTTTCACTTCAGTTGAGAGAGGGCAGATTGTGCACTACTAAGGAATCTTGCACTCCAATTCAAAAACGAGATACCTACATATTTGTTCTCCTGAGTAAAGGCAAATAATGAAAGTAGGGCCTAAATTAAATAACCCAATCATCCTTTGAGTACCTTGGTTACCTTTGGGGGACAATGCGTCAGGTGTAGAGCGTGCCATGGACGGAGAGAACTTTAAACTACAATTCTGGTGATTTAACGGTAGTTGCATTAGAGCGACAAGGGCTACCAACCCTAATTATTTCATCAGCGTAACTACTTTACAGCGAAGATAATCCGCCCTCCCGTGCCGTACCCACACCAGTAGAATGATGTAATACAAGGGTCCTTGATCTTGTCATAGGATGTGGTGCTAATGCTCATCATACTCTGTGGGGGAGCTCGGATATTAATGACACGGGTGAGTGTTTACTTCTAACTACTAACCTCAGTGTTTGCAATAAAGTTAATAGACCAACGTTTTTCAATAGGATCAGGGAGCAGGTCATTGATATTACTTGGTAGGGAACATTGACTCAGTCAGAAATCAGAAATAAGCATTCGAGAGTATCACTCGAATGCTTATTCTCTGATCTTCACAGAATAATCTTTACGATACAGCTTACGCTAGTTTGGGAAACCCCTATAAAAATCCGAGAAAATTCAGTAATCTGATTGATACCATACCAACTCTAGAAATGGATGGACTACATGGTATACAAGAGTTAGGCGACTCAGTAGATTATATATACTTAAATATACAAAATATGTTATGGCATATTTCTTGGATACTGAGAGTACGTTCAACAACGTGAACACATCCGCAATACTCGATGCACTGGATGTCTAGGTGTCTTGATCAGCGGATAAAAAAATGGACAGAAAACATGCTCAAGAGCAGGGCCATTAACTCTAATATGGGTATTAGCAAGACAAGAAAGTTGTGACAAGGGGTACACCACAATTTGGTGTCATCTCTTCACTTCTGTGAAATCTTGTCGTAAATAAAATCCTTCAGACTCAGTTGGATGGGCTTCAAAGCAGTCGCATATGCTGACGACGTTTGTGCTTCTTATTCAAGGGAAATTTCTTGCTACAATAAGTGAACTCATGGAATCAGACCTCAACTTTTTACAACCATGGCCCAAGGAAAACGGTCTGGGTGTCAACCCGGCCCAAAACCGAACTAGTATTTGGATGGTACTATTCCGAATACCTCAAGCGAAGCCAAATATCTTGGCGTAATTTTGGACTCCAAGATCATGTAGAAACGTAATGCTGAGAGTCGAATGAAGAAGGAACTATGTGCCTTCTCTATATATAAGAAAACCTTTGGGAAAATATGGAATCTTAAACCATACATTGTTGCACTGGATGACACCGCATTCATAAGACCTATTTTGACCTACGGAGCTCTTGTTTGGTAGAGAGCGGTGGATACCAAGACATACCTCTCTATTCTAAAAAAGGTACAAAGATTAGCATGTCTTGCAATCACTGGTTGTTTGAGCTCCAACCCTCAGGCTAGTCTAGAGATGCTGAGCATTTCTGCTAAATCTGCACTACGACTTAAACAGTCGAACGGACTGAAGAACGATCGCATTGGTCATGGCACCATCCTACAAAAGATAGGCAGGAAACAGACTACATTCTATCTACACTGAATTTTAATGTATATAGAATGTAATGAATTTCTATAGGTCATTCAAGACCAGAATACCGACAAGAACTGATTGGGCCGCGAACACTGTCCTTAGGGACGACGTAATCTCAATCTATACTGATGGCTCAAAGACAGAAAGGAGCACGGGATCGGGAATCTTCTCCGAAAAACTAAATCTTCTACTGTATCTTCGATTATCTGACACACACTTCCCTGACGACCCTATATCGAGACTGCACTGGACCACTCTGACAACAGATAGGACTCTCTTGTCTCTTAGTAAGAACTCGATTAGGCTTCTAACTGGTATAATTACTGGGCACTGTCATATGTTGGAACGTATGAGCTACCCAAGTTAAAGCTACTGTAGAAGCCGCTTGGACGATGAAAAAGTGGAATCAGTACAACACCTTTTATGAGACTGTCCAGCATTACGAGAGCACAGACTACTCTATCTTGGTAGAGCTCTTTCCCATGATCTGGACTGTCTCAGAGATGCGTCACTAGTAAACATAATCGGTTTATTAGAAGCACCGGCTAGTTTTCACGGAAACTGAACGAACCAAGCAGTCAACGAAATTAGGGAGGGAAACCATTCTCTCAATATTAGGGAATGGCAATTCTAAGCGTATCACAATGGGCCACAAGGCCTCCGAACTCGCTTATTAGCGAGCAACCCACGTAACCTAATCTACATATGGGTACAATGCTCTAAATACATAGGGACCTATAGCATAATTTCATCCCATTTGAAAGTTTAATAATTTTTCCTATTTTTCTTCTACAAAACAGAAGTTTATCTCAATTTTTCAAAGTGGAATTGAGACTTGGTTAAACCAGAATACATATGTTTGTTATGTTTTAATTAATTTATTTCTTGAACTACAATCAGAATATTGTTATATCAGGCCTATTACAATATTAACAGGCCTGATATAACAATATCTCAACAAATAACTATAGGGGCATTTCAAAAATGTTCGAACAGGTTTTGTACCTTAAACTTTCCGAAACGATTAAAATTGGATAGATAGTTTAGAAATATACAATGTCAAATTTAATGTTTGTTAAAAAAAAACTAAAAAAAAGAACTTTGAACCTCGATAAAATCTAAACCGATACGAATTTAGATATTTTGGAGAACTTCAAATTTCGTATTTACACGAAGAATGTGTGTACCGAATGATCGGAATTGGAGAGTGTCATATTCAAAATCCAACTTTTTGTTCGAAATTTTTGGAAATTACGCTATACATATTACTCTAATTACCGTTCACACAAAGCAATTAAAATTTTTTTTCAATTAAATATACATAATAAAAATTACACTACTATTTTATATCATACACACATGTATTCCAAAAATAACTAAATAATGAATAAAAAAAACAAACATGGCGATGAATTGTCAAAACAAATTACGAACACGCATTGTACGCGGCAACGCGTTATAGGCTTCTGTCAAAAAAGTTGAAATAATGTATTTTCATTTAACGAGTTACACATTGTAGTTTGTTACGCGTCTGCCGCGAAAAGTTCAGCAACTTTCAACTTTGGACGCGTCGGCAGCTGATCAGGGTTGTATTTTGTTTTGTGTAGAAACTGAAATGAAATAAATTTTTCCAACAATGCATTGTTGCATGCAATGGAAGAAAAATATTAAAAAATATACAAAACTTAAAATTTGGACTTTTAAAACAGTAATAGTATTTCTTTTGAATATTGCCGGAACCGGTCCACAATTAGTTCATTCTTAATAATTCATATAGAGAAAGCACTTTCCGAATCGGCCCATAATTGGTCGTATCTACCATACAAGATCTCCTTTCGAAAATCACTTAAATTCAATTTTTTACGATCAATCCATAATTGCTCCCATACAAGGTCCCCATTAGAAAATAACTTAAACGCACATAACACATTACCAAATAATGATATCTTTACAAATTTTGGAACAATATTAATTTGTATATAAAAACGGACCTGTCCAATTTGTATAACCATGGTTTTCTTTAAGAGGGGTTATATGGAATAGGGTCCTTATAAAATTTAGAAGACAAATTCGTTTTAAAACCTATAGTGTTTGTGTCGCAGTATTTTTAATTTAGTTGGGCGCATTATTGAAAATAACTAAAGGCGGATAACTCGTTTCTATTTATTATACATAATTGTACTTTATTTAAAGGATATCGATAAAATATAAGATCTTTTCGGCAGCTTATCTGCCCATCAGCGTCATAAAATCCTAACTTTTGTTATTGGCAAGTTGTAATAATGGGCTTTAAAGTAATTTTTAAAGGAAACCTTTTGTGGGGGATGGGATCAATTATAGAGCGATCCTTATAAAGTTTTATATAGATTTTGGTAGAATTTCATCGCTTTACTTGTATTTTTTAAGCAAGTGTTGAGAGTTAAAGTAATTTTCCGATAGGGCCTTTATACGAGGGGTTCGGTCGGTTATGGACCGTTTCTCATACAATTTGTTAGGGAGATTTTAGTCGATATAAAACACGTTTAGATCGATTTTCATCACTGTTCTAGTTTTTAAGCCAGTTATGAGCATTAAAACAATTTTCTGAAGGGGACCTTATATGGGGTGTTAGGGCCAATTATGAACTAATCCTCATATAATTTGGTAAATAGATCTCCGTTCATTTAAATGACGAATTTCATCGCTTTTAAGCGTATTTTTAAGCCAGTAACGATCGTTAAAGTAATTTTCTTAAGGGTGCCTTATATGGGGGGTAGAGCCAATTATAAACCGATCTTCATAAAATTTGGTAAGGGGATTTTGGTTCCTATTAAATCGTTTATGCCAAATTTTCATCGCTGTACTTATAGTTTTAAGCCAATTATGAGTGCTAAAGTAATTTTCTGAACCGATCCTCATAAAATTTTAGTAGAGAGATTTCGATTCATATTAAACATGTCTGTTTCGCTGTACTCGTATTTTTAAGCATGTATTAAGCGTTAAAGCCATTTTCTGAAAAGGACCTTATATAGGGAATGAATGTCGAGAGTTTAACGTGAACACCTGCCTTGACGGCCCTAAGACGGTCTACCACGCGCCCCTGAATTCTTCAATGAAGAACTCAGGTAGTATTTTTGTACATGGCTGAGCCGGTCCATGTACAAGCACTTTGTTAAAGAACTCGAGCTATCTAATCTCTTGCCATAGTAGCCCCGTTGCGGAATGACAGGCAGCATGGGATCAATCCCAATGCAAACCCCGACAAGGAAAAATCAATCATCCGGTAAGCCGGAAGGTGACCACCCTTATGATGTCATGAAAGATTGCATTATTCAAAATGCAATCCCCATCATATAATGACCCATTCCAGTGCATTCCTTAACCTCTTTAATCCCGCGCAACCACACTACTGAGATGGCCCTGTTGGTTTGTCAACAGCACCTGGAGACATATTTGGTAGTCCGAAATACCCAACAAAATGGATCTGGATCCCTCTTTTATGAACCGATCAATGTAACAATGGAAATAGGAATTTCCAAAGTCAATTAATTCCAATAATTGCCCCGACAAATTAGTCGCGTAGCATGTATCAATATATCCTGTTGAGATGGCAACAACACCGAAGAACTTCCCCGAAGCGTAAAAAGGCATACTAAATCAGTACTAATCTCCAATATATGGAGACTTTCTTTCACCAATTTCCGCATCAGTTCCATTCCCATGATCATAAAGATCGCTCTACGGGATGACAGGGCAACCATTGAATACTAACCTGACAATTCCCCAGCATATACCGGCGTCTCACTACACGACCGGTAAGAAATACCGATCGGGTTTAGGAATCCAGCATATGCTGCTTTGTACACAGACCTGTTCGAAGAGAGAATTATCCAACCCATTAGGTATAGGATATATCAGTCCTTAAACCAACATTTTCTCCCCGCGATTTGGGTTTCAACCACAGCCACTACGTGGAATCCCGAAGGAACCTCAACCAATTGACCGTCAGGACTACGTCCTGTGGGCAACCGGCCAGCCGTAGTGCCAGATTATATGGTGCTCTGGTTAGACCCCATGCCAAATCATTCGCGGCAGAATCCAAGGATACATTTGACATCACCAGTTATAGTCCCGGCAGACTAGAGATACTGGTAGCATCTCTTTACCCGGGATTACAATACACCATGATGGACATTTCATCATGGAAACATGCCCCGGTCCCCCTTATATAGGGAGTATGGTCAATTATTCTCCGATCTTAATAAAAAATTTTAGAGAGATTTTAGATCATATAAAACTTCTCTATGACAAATTTAACAGCTTTACTTGAATTTTTATGACTGTTAAAACTGTTTACCGGGGGCCCACTTGTATGGGGGTTATGCAAAAACGTGGACCAATATTGTCCATTTTCAATACCAAACAAATTATTTGTGTAAAATTTCCACCCTCAAACCCTTTCGTCTAAGTCAGGTTAGACCACGTCGTAATAATATATATAGATTGTGAATTGGACAAATAATGTTTTCAGCTGAATTATAAAGTATTTTTAAATGAGACATTTCGGGTATTTACTAGTATACTTTATGCAAAGTTAAGGCTCAAAGCTAACATGCTGTTAGTAAGCAATTAACTAACTACCTTCCTATATAAATATGAACATTTACATGAAAAATTAAAAAAAAAACTAGGATCCAACAAAAGAAGAAAAATTAAAAGAAGTGAAAAATCATTTGTATGTATTCAAATGCATACATGCATATGTATGTTCTTTCATCTCAATATGTACATAGTATGTACTTATAGATACATATGCACGTATGTATCTATGTATGTACATATATGCATATGGAGGTTTCTGTGTATGCAAATTCGTAATTTGAGCACATAAAAAACTTCAATACGTATGGATGACCAATCAATTTCTGTTATTTCAAAATAAAATATTTTTCCCTTTTTCGTTATTCCATTCGTACGTATGTTTAGAATTTTTTTATTAAACAAACATTTTCATCTTTTTCGTTTCATTCATTGGTTTTGGCAATTTATGGCCAAATTAACACAGCCAATATTATTAATCTCACATTCATTTTTCACATTTTTAGAATAGAATAAATGAAAAACAAACAAAAAAAAAAACACTTTAAAATATCAAGTTAAAAAATTTTAAAGTGTTATTTTAATATACAAAATATGTATGTATTTCGATATTTCATGTTAGGTTAGAAAGCCAACCGGCAAAGTCTTTTTCCGTAAAACATCTTCTTCTTAATATTTTTATACCCACCATCAAAAAAGATGGGGGTATATTGATTTTGTCATTCCGTGTGTAACACATCGAAATATTGTTCACAGACCCCATAAAGTATATATATTCTGGAACCTCGTAAGATTCTAAGACGATCTAGCTATGTCCGTCCGTCCGTCTGTCCGTCTGTCTGTTGTTGGCACGATAGCGTCCACAAAAAAAGAGATATTGAGATGAAATTTTCCCAAAATATTTCTTATTGATCAGAAATGTTTGGTATTGAAAATGGGCAAAATCGGTCAACGATTTCACATAGCCCCCATACAAATGTACCCCCCGGAATATTGTATAAAGAGCTTCAAACATTCGTTGTTTATGAAGCAAATGCCACAAAATTTCGCATAAGTCGATTTTTTGACTACCGAAATAAAATTCTGAATTACGGCGGAAATAGCACCACAATTGGCCCTACCCCCCATATAAGGTCCCCTTTTTAAAATGACTATAATGCTGATTACTGGCTTAAACATACAAATATAGCGATGAAATTCGACATACATAGGTTTCAAGCAAGCCAATATCTCTCCACCAAATTTTATGTGGGTCGGTGCATAATTGACACTACGCCCCATATAAAGTCCCCTTCAGAAAATGACTTTAACGCTCATTATTGGCGTAAAAATACGAGTATTGAGATGAAATTTGATATAAGTATGTGTTATATGAGCCAAAACCTTTCCACCAAATTTTATGCGGATCGGTCCATAATTGACCCTATCCCCCATATAAGGTCCCCTCCAAAAAATTACTTTAACGCTCATTACTGGCTTAAAAATGCGAGTACAGCGATGAAATTCGACACTGATAAGTTCTATAGGAACCGAAATCTCTCTACCAATTTTTATGAGGATCAGTTCATAATTACCCCACCGAAAATTTTTACAACGCTCATTACTGGCTGGAAATTATACACAAATATGATTTGTATAAACAAAAATCGTTCTACGAGATTTAAGGATGATCGGTTCATAATTAGTCTTACGCCCCATATAAGGTCCCTTTAAGAAAATTATTTTAATTGGCTGAAAATACGAATACCGCAATGCAATTCGACATAAACTAATTTTAAGCTAAAATCTTTTTACCATATTTTATGAGGATAGGTCCAAAATTAACCCTAACCCTGTACAAGGTCCCTTTAAACCAGCATTACTCATCGTAATTATATTAAATAAAATAAATGTAACCCACACTGCTGATATACATTCCATCGATATACTGCGTGTTTAATTTTGCGTTTCTAGGTTAAATATTAAAAAAGATTCATATAGTACCAGTTGAAGAACAAAAGGACCAAACAATTCACTCTCATATAATTTCATTACTTCAGTATCCTGTCTGATTATATGCTTCTAGGTTCAATATTGTACAAAAATCAAAAAGTACCAGTTTAATAACGAAAAAGTTCACTTTTATAGATTCTCATTTACTCAATACTCTACATGTTTAATTTCATAGTTCATGTTTCAATGTTATTGAAAAACGGAAAAAAAATAATACTTCCGGTTCTACATGCCAAATTTCATGGTTATAAGTTCAATTTTATAGAAAAGTCCAATTGAATGACTGAACAAGTAAGGGTGTTATATACCCACCATCAAATCGTATGCCGTAAAAGCAATGCTCCCCTACTTAATAATATCAGAGTGATATTTGGAATAGGGCAAAAAACTAATTTTTGAAAATAAATAATTTTTGTCAATTTTGGACCGATATTTATAATATTTGTTTCTTCTGTCTTATTTCAAGGCTGTATTCCTATTTATACGCCAATTACGAGCTTACGGGGTAGGGTCAATTATCGACCGCTACACTGTTTTTTTATGACTGAGAAAGTGAACCGATAGTTTAGTTCAGTTATAGTTCTAGTTCAGTTCTAGTGCAGTTCTAGTGCAGTTCTAGTTCAGTTCTAGTTTAGTTCCAGTTCAGTTGTAGTTAAGTTCTAGTTCTGTTCTAGTTCAGTTCTAGTTCAGTTTTAGTTCAGTTCTAGTTCAGTTCTAGTTCAGTTCTAGTTCAGTTCTAGTTCAGTTCTAGTTCAGTTCTAGTTCAGCTCTAGTTCAGTTCTAGTTCAGTTCTAGTTCAGTTCTAGTTCAGTTCTAGTTCAGTTCTAGTTCAGTTCTAGTTCAGTTCTAGTTCAGTTCTAGTTCAGTTGTAGTTCAGTTCTAGTTTAGTTCTAGTTCAGTTCTAGTTCAGTTCTAGTTCATGTTCTAGTTCAGTTCTAGTTCAGTTCTAGTTCAGTTCTAGTTCAGTTCTAGTTCAGTTCTAGTTCAGTTCTAGTTCAGTTCTAGTTCAGCTCTAGTTCAGCTCTATTAATATCTTAAACAATAGAAATAAACACCAAAAAGATAAACATATCAAACAATATTTAATAAATTTGCAATGAGTGTAAACTATATGCATTAAAACAAAAAAAAAAAAAAACAAAAGGAAAGAAAAACCTGAACTAATTAACTATAGAACGCTAAGAATATGTGAACTTTTCCTACTTAATATCCTGCGGACAAGCTGAATAGCTTCGCGGGGAATAATTAGAATTCACTTACATATACATATATGAAAATGATAATCAAATGAATAATTGAAATAAATAATAAAAAAAAAAAACTAATTGAAACAAAGTGTATAAATCACATGGAACATGGAATATGATCGTAGATGAAAACCTCTCTTTCCGGAAGATAAGACATCAGACGTGCCAAGAAAAATGAAGATTTTCCGATGTATACCCTGATGTGATTGCTACGCCTAAGATGATGATTTTATCAAATCTTAATTTCTTTCTAATAATTTTATATTGTACATATTGTTAACAAAACACACAATTGTTACAAATAAATAAATAATAATAACTTAAAAAAAAAAAGTTCAGTTCTAGTTCAGTTCTAGTTCAGTTCTAGTTCAGTTCTAGTTCAGTTCAGTTCTAGTTAAGTTCTAGTTCAGTTCTAGTTCAGTTGTAGTTCAGTTCTAGTTCAGTTCTAGTTCAGTTCTAGTTCTAGTTCAGTTCTACTTCAGTTCTAGTTCAGTTCTAGTTCAGTTCTAGTTCAGTTCTAGTTCAGTTCTAGTTCAGTTCTCGTTCAGTTCTAGTTCAGTTCTAGTTCAGTTCTAGTTCAGTTCTAGTTCAGTTCTAGTTCAGTTCTAGTTCAGTTCTAGTTCAGTTCTAGTTCAGTTCTAGTTCAGTTCTAGTTCAGTTCTAGTGATTTATAAAATTAATTTACGCATGGTTTTCAATTTGTGTAAAAACAAGTAGAAAAATGTAAAATAAAAGTTTTTTTAACGCTAAATTAATCTTTTTTGTACAACATTAATTAAATGCCTTCAAACCATATTCTTTCGTAATCCTTTACACTTTCTTTAGCACCGCTTTTTAATTCCTTTGAACTTCAACTTTTTTATAGTCAATTTGTATTTTTTTCCTCTACTGAATTCTTTGAATTTTCTAATTTTCTTTAACTTTATTTGATTCTTTTCTTTTTTGTAGGCTATTTTCTTCGTACTGTTTCCGTAGTAAAGTAACCATAACCATTCATCTGTTTGTGTGTTGTCGTTAGGGGTAAAGATGTTTGTGAGTAAGAAATAGTGAGTGAGTGTTTGTTTGTGCAAAGGTCCTTTAGGTTATTTATACAGTGTGCATTTAATTAGCTTTTTATGTAAAATGCAACTAAGACTATTAATTTCTTTTAATTTTCTTCTACTACATATTTTTTCTTTAAAATGGCAAAGTTTTTGTTTCCTTTCATTTTTGTTTTTACTTGAAAGTGCCGGAGTATAAATATAAAAAGAAGAAAAATGTTGTAGTGGTTTTAATTTATTTTTAATCCTGACAAGGATATTATTTCTTCTAACTTTTTTTTTTTGAATTTTGCTGGTGATGTTTTTCTAGATGCTGTTGAATTTCTAGTTTACTTTATAATGAAAAGGCATTTGAATGTTATATGTTTCTGATAAAGTCAAAGTCTAAGAGAAACCAGAGAAAAACTGAGATCAAAGTTCAAATTAAATAAGTTGGATTGATAAATCTCATTTTGCAGGACTTGCTACAAGTTTCTATACATTTTTGTGAAACAAATTTGTAGTTTATGTTGTTCGTAAGTTAAATTTAAAGTAAGTTAATTTAATGTTGATTTTAAAGTGATGAGCTTCACTCCGATAATTTGTGGTGGTTTAAGCAATCAACTTGTGTCGAGTTAAAATAGTGGATCGATTATAGATCCATAATGACGCGGTGGTCCTTTCATACAATGTTTGATCATTTCGCGGTCCACCATTCGTCCTCCAATTACTTTCGAAGAAGGCACTCAGGTGATAATATGATTCTGCCGGATCAGGATAAGCACTTAGCTCAAGTACAGGAGCTATAGTAGGCCTGTTGCGGTGTTACAGGCATGATGAGTAAAACATAATGATTAACCCGACAAGGAGGGTGCAATCACTCAGTTGAGTACATAGAATCCCAATGATCGCACTTAATGCGCTACTGGCCTCCTCATAACCACTGGCCACCAACGTCAGTGAAGTCATGAGCGTCACTTAAGTGCATTGCTCAACCAAACTACTGAGATTGCTAAGTTGGTTTGTCAACGACACCACGGAATAGAAGTTATTATATAGCTATCTATTCCCCAGGATTGCAAGAACCAGGGTAGGTAAAAATATCGCTCGCTATCGCTATTTTATTTATATCGCTCGTTTTAAAATTCAAAATCGCGAGTTTTATTTTTCAACACGCGAGCACAATTTTAATTAGAGTTTTATGTGTTTTGTATTCGCTTCGTAAGCGATATTTACATGTTTTTGTTTTTTCAACTCGCTTACGAGCGAGTGAAAAACGAGTTGAATTCGAGTTAAATTCGAGCCGAAAATCAGCAAAGTGTGTGTGCAAGAAACAGGTTCTGTTGTGGTAGTAAAAGAACCAATAATATGGGAAATAATTATGTATGTGTGATTGTGTAGCCGTAGGTTTTATGACGGTCTGACAAAGCAAAAGTGGGAAAGTATAAGAAATATATTGTCTACCTTTTTATTTAAATGTGTATGTTTTTATCTGTAATTATGTATGTACATATGTATATTGATGGACATGCAAGTGATCTTCATTTTTTTTTATTTATTACTGCCGGTTTCTCTAAATGCGAAAGAACATTTTCTTTCTTACAAATATATTGAAAACAATAAATAAATTTAAAATTTTGTTTTTGTTTTCAATATATTTATAAGAAAGAAAATGTTGTTTCGATATTGTGGAAACAGGCAGTTAGTAGTATGTATGTATGTATGTATGTATGTATGTAGTATGTATGTATGTATGTATGTATGTATGTATGTATGTATGTATGTATGTATGTATGTATGTATGTAGTATGTATGTATTATGTATGTATGTATGTATGTATGTATGTTGTATGTATGTATGTATGTATGTATGTATGTAGTATGTATGTATGTATGTATGATGTATGTATGTATGTATGTATGTATGTATGTATGTATGTAGTAGTATGTATGTATGTATGTATGTATGTATGTATGTATGTATGTATGTATGTATGTATGTATGTATGTATGTATGTATGTATGTATGTATGTATGTATGTATGATGTATGTAGGTATGTATGTATGTATGTATGTATGTATGTATGTATGTATGTATGTAGTATGTATGTATGTATGTATGTATGTATGTATGTATGTATGTATGTAGGTATGTAGTATGTATGTATGTATGTATGTATGTATGTATGTATGTATGTATGTATGTATGTATGTATGTATGTATGTATGTATGTATGTATGTATGTATGTATGTATGTATGTATGTATGTATGTATGTATGTATGTATGTATGTATGTATGTATGTATGTATGTATGTATGTATGTATGTATGTATGTATGTATGTATGTATGTATGTATGTATGTATGTATGTATGTATGTATGTATGTATGTATGTATGTATGTATGTATGTATGTATGTATGTATGTATGTATGTATGTATGTATGTATGTATGTATGTATGTATGTATGTATGTATGTATGTATGTATGTATGTATGTATGTATGTATGTATGTATGTATGTATGTATGTATGTATGTATGTATGTATGTATGTATGTATGTATGTATGTATGTATGTATGTATGTATGTATGTATGTATGTATGTATGTATGTATGTATGTATGTATGTATGTATGTATGTATGTATGTATGTATGTATGTATGTATGTATGTATGTATGTATGTATGTATGTATGTATGTATGTATGTATGTATGTATGTATGTATGTATGTATGTATGTATGTATGTATGTATGTATGTATGTAGTATGTATGTATGTATGTATGTATGTATGTATGTATGTATGTATGTATGTATGTATGTATGTATGTATGTATGTATGTATGTATGTATGTATGTGTATGTATGTATGTATGTAGTATGTATGTATGTATGTATGTATGTATGTATGTTGATGTATGTATGTATGTATGTATGTATGTATGTATGTATGTATGTATGTATGTATGTATGTATGTGTATGTATGTATGTATGTATGTATGTATGTATGTATGTATGTATGTATGTATGTATGTATGTATGTAGTATGTATGTATGTATGTATGTATGTATGTAGTATGTATGTATGTATGTATGTATGTATGTATGTATGTATGTATGTATGTATATGTATGTATGTAGTATGTATGTATGTATGTATGTATGTATGTATGTATGTATGTATGTATGTATGTATGTATGTATGTATGTATGTCTGTATGTATGTATGTATGTATGTATGTATGTATGTATGTATGTATGTATGTATGTATGTATGTATGTATGTATGTATGTATGTATGTATGCATGTATGTATGTATGTATTTATGTATGTATGTAAGAAGTAGGTATCTACTACTTTGTACATAATTTTAATGGGAAACTTATTTGGTTATGTCATATTTATATATAAATTGATTATGCCTTATATATTTAAATTTATTCCATTTACAAAATTATAAAACTCGCGATTAACTCGTTTTGACTCGAATCGCGAGCGAGTTCTATTTTACGCTCTTTAAATTTTCAACTCTTATCGCGAGTTTAAAAATTAAACTCGCGAGTCGAATAGATTTATTCGCCGGAAAATGAATTATTTAAATCGCTCGAATTAAACTCGCTCTCGAGCGAATTGAATTCGATCGCTATCTGTACCCTGGCAAGAACACTCCAATGTAAAATGCCTTGGGGAAATTTTCAAAAAATCGTGACGCAGAAATTTCCATGAATTAGTTTTGGACCAGTTGAAGTTCTTTGAGGAGTATTCTTTACACATTGTGTGCAAAGTACTCTCAATTTTTGCAAGAAAGCATCACTTTAGAATCCCCAAGTATTTCGAGGAGGAAGTCAATCGTGACTTTTGGATGCCACAGATTATCCTTTCGTAATTCACTATAATAGTGATGGGTACTTGTTTGTTTTTACATCATACTTTTAAATGGCAGGAAAAATCACTAGGTCGAATATTAATAACAATGTGCTATCGCTTTACACTTGGACTTCTATTCAACAACTTAGTTTGTATTTATTATGGCCTAAATAAGACTGATAAGGAGGAGACTGTTTACAACTCCCTACAAATAATCATATTTGCGCTCAATTTCGTAACATAAGTTATATTTTTTAGGGAAATTGTTAACCCATTTTCAACATAGGAACTCTTCTGTTTGACTCATTTTTAATTATCATTTGCTAGCAGAATTGCTGATTGTTTAAGAGTAATTTTCGAATCATATTTTTATACCCTCCACCGCCATCAGTGGTGATAAAGTGTATATACTAATTTGGCTTTCCGTGTGTAATTCCAAGAAATATTCATCTCAGACCCTACAAAGTATATATATGTAAAACAAGCTCACGTTAAAACTAAGCAAAGTAAATCAACCAAATTCATAAAAAATATTTATTATTGTCTTAAGCAGTTTGATGAAAATCAACAAAATCGGTTCACAACGTAAAAAGTTATGAGTAAAAATTTCGGACTACCTACCACGAAAAAATTACGTTTTTTCCTAACTTCTAAGAAGTATTCTCAGAAACTAACAAAGATATATCGATGAATTTTGTCAGACATTATGTTTTCGAGGCTTAGATCAATTATGTTCAAAATCATTACAATCGATCCAAAATTTTCAATAGCCCCCGTACAAAGGTATATATTGCCGGAAATTAGTTTATCGCTAATAACACCCTCAAATATATCAGTGTCAACACAAAATTGTGAACATGTAAATATAATATGAACAGGCATCATATGACCAACGTTGATCTGTATCGGTCCACAATTGGTCATAGCCCCATATAAGTTCCACTTTCGAAAATCACTTAAACGCATATATTTCTTTTAATTATAAGTTTTTTTTTTCATTTTATTATATGTTTTGTCTACATATGTATCACTCTATGAATTTTTTATCCGGATAGGCCTGTAAATGTCATAGCTCCCATATATGGTTCACTTCCGAAAATCACTTAAACGCATATATTTCTTTGAATAATAAAGCTATGGGGATAAAGTTCGACTTGATATGCTTTGTGTGTATTCTACCGAATTTTTTTTCCGGATAGGTCCATAATAGTTACTAGCTCCCATATAAGATCCACTTCCGAAAATCACTTAAACGGACATACATATTTCAATAATTAATAAAGCTATTGGTGTAAAATTCAACTTAAATTTGGTTTGTGTGCATATAAATCATTATGCGAATTTTTTTCCGGATCGGTCCATAATTGGTCACAACTCTCATATAAAGACAATTTACGAAAATTACTTAAACACACATTGACAATCAAAGTTATCGTGATACAATTCGACATAAGTGTATATTTTGTATATATAAATCAATATACGGTTTTTTTTCCGCATAGGTCCATAATTGGTATAAGCTTCCATATAAGGTTCACTTTTGAAAATCACTTAATACCACATAATTCATTATTAAATGATTATATCCGGATCATTCTGCTAAAATGTTTTAGAACTGGGCTATTATTGGACATATATCCGATATAAGGTCATCACCTCGTTTCGAAAATCACTTAAACGAATAAATATCAGTACCCTCACTACGGAAATAAAACTTATGTCAAGTTATCTAGCTTGCTGGTGGAGGGTGTTTAAGATTCGGCACAGCCGAATATAGCACTTTCACTTGTTTTAAATAAATATTCATGTTGATGAATGTGGAGGGTATTTAAGATTCGGCATAGCCGAATATAGCACTCTAACTTATTTTAAATAAATATTCATGTTGATACTAAAGTGGCTCCAAAAAAATTTGAGGACACTTGCTGTTATATTTTCTCAGGTATACTAACTCAAGATTTTCTTTGCATGGAAGGTTCCACGCCCACTAAATCAAGGATGCTCATTCTGAGCCTGCATGTTTATATGGATGTCCATACAAAATTTTATTATTCTAGCTACAGCACTTTCTGAGATATGAAACATTTACTACTTATTGTAAATGAGGCAGTTGCACCATGCCCACTTGAAATTTTAAAGTAAAAGGTAGCCTATAGTTCCTGGGGAATTGAGATTAATATTTTTCTCACTGTCTTGTGTTACAAACTAAATAACAAGTTTACACAAACCCATACTAAAATAGTAGCTTGCAAGAAAAAAAACTAAAATCTAATGAAAGTTCTGAATAGAAAATACAAATTGTAAAATTCATTTGTCATATTGTATTAACTATAAAAATAACAAATCTAATAGCAACTATATCAAATATGATGTCATAGATCCCTATTTCCAGCAGAGTTTTTTTTCCATATAATTTTTTCTCTTTGGCTTGTGTGTTTTTGCGCACAGCCTTGATGTTAGAAAAAGAGAAATTAAATTACTTACATACTTGTAATTACATTTACAGTTTGTGTCAATAATGAAATACAATTGTGTCATTTATAGAAGAATTCTTGGCAGATTATTCATTTAAAAAGTAATATTACTTCTAAAACATAAGGTTATTTCATCACTTCACAAAAAAAACCCAAGTAAGTACACTTGTGTTTAATAAAGTAAAAAAGGACTCAATAATTAACTGACTCAAAACAAAAACAGTTAAAAAGGTTTCAAGTATTAGTACTTCCGTTTTAACTGTAAAACCTTAAATGACTCTACAAAAATGGACTCTTTCAATAAAACATCAAATTAAAGTGAAAAAATCAACAAAAATCACAACAATATCGAATTTTTTTTTTTTTATCGTCAACAATAACTACAATGATAGAAAAAAAAAATAACAAAACCAATTACCATAGAAAATCCTTCCTTTATCATGTCTTTTCATTGTTTTTTCTTTTTTGGTTTTTATTATCATCCTGCCAAACATGATTTGGGCTTAAAAATTCAAATATTAAGCCTTTGCTTCTTTCACTTCCTCTGCTGCTGGATTTTCCGCTTTTTCCTTTTATTTCCCTTCTAGTAAGTATTAATGTAATAAAAACAGTAAAAAAACAACAAGTAAAACGAATGAGTGGGGTTTTTGTTAAAGGAAAACAAAAGAAACAAAAAATCAACAACATCTATTGTGTTAAAGAGGTTTAAATTGCTCATATACGAACTCTGGGTATCGATTGTTGACACAACTTAAATATAAAACAAGTAAGAATGTATATTCAAGCATGAACGACCATATTATACCCTACATCAGTGAGTATGCTTTTTATATTAGTATATTCCGAAATATTTTGAGGAAAAAAGGGAAAGGATGAAGTGTTATAATGGGAACAAGTGTTAAATATAGGTCTATTCTCATAAATCTTGATAGAGTGATTTACGTTTACATAATGTTATTTAATTGTGCAGAATTTCGTCATGATACTAGTGTTTACATATAAGTGAATTATTGACTTTATGTAATTTTCTGAAGAGGGCTTTATATGGGGGCTAAAGTCAAATGAGGTTCGATCATTACAAAAGTGGCATCATTTATACACAGAGGGAAAAAGAAATATACGCGCCTGCTACTAAATTGACACCAAATAATTTATAATTTTTCAATAACATCCGTTGTCAAAGTATATACATACGTACGACAACACTATGTAATATTGACAACGCAACGTTGTCATCATTGTAACAATTCGTTGTCGAAATCTAAATTTTATACACATCCGTTGTCTAAATGTTAACAAACGTGGTAAACTCACTATAGACAACAGATTGTTTGTCAATAGTGAGCATACCACGTTTGTTAACATCTAGACAACGGATGTGTATAAAATTTAGATTTCGACAACGAATTGAAAAATTGTAAACAGTTTGGTATCAATTTGGTATCAGGCGTGTATATTTCTTTTTCCCTCTGTGTACTTATATGAAAAGTGCAGATTTTTATTGAGATACTAGCACATTTAACATAATAATGAATTCCCTTTACGTTGGATATGGACCGCTTTCACCAATTTTCAATAGGCTTCATTTAGAGAAGAGTATTTGCCTAATTTTATCAAAATATCATGAAAAATGCTCTGATCTGTAGCGTGCGCACAAGGTTTACATACAGACACACATATGGACGGATAGGTGGACATAGCAAACATCAGCATAAACGTATAATACTCTCACCACTATAGTGGTGTAAGGCATAAAAATACAGTCGGCATAAAAAAGTACAAACAGTAAGAAAAACAATTTAATAAAACTGACTGCAAAAAATGTAAAGAAAACAAAAGTCGAAAATTTTTATTAAACTAGTAGTTATTTGCCTAGATAAAATTTGAAGCTTGGACATTAACAACCTGAAAGATAACGGTATTAATGAACTGATTTGTGACGTAAGACTGAACTAAACCATCTGGTTTGTGGCTAAACTACACTTATCTGTTTATATACACAGATGATCTGAAAATATTATTCGTCTTAAATAGCTAATTCCTCACAGAGTAGATTAGTGTTGAAGTTGTCTTTCGTCTTTAAGCTACGTTCAGACCTATCAAACATTTGATGAAAAAGACATAACCACTAATTTTTGTATTTTTTTTTGATTCTGCATGATTTTTGTAATTGCAAATATTGTCGAAACAAATAATAAAGACGTTCTGAACTGATGTCGTCAAAGATATATTATGTTTGTGCAAATAAATATATATTTTAAGGAAATAAAAATGTAGATTTTTTAGGGGTCACGTCATTTTCGTTAAACATTTGATAGGTGTGAACGTAGCTTTAGTCTTTTAAAATAGTAGAGAAGATATTTTATATTTAAAATATCAATGATGGTGCTTTCAACAGACAGACGGACGAACATACGGACAGTTGTATCGTGTTAGAATTTAATAAGGACCCATAATACATATACATTTGTGGGTCTATGACCAATATTAATAAGGACCCATAATATATATACATTTATATTTTATATTTTATACATATATACATATGACCAATATTTCGATGTGTTACAACCGGAATGGCAAAATCAATATGCTCCCACCTTTTTTTGATGGTGGGTATAAAAAGTACCAAAAAGTCCCCTTTTATAGATTCTTACATAATCCGGTCTCTACACGCCTAATTTTATGTTTCTAGGTTCAATATTATAGATAAGTCAAAAAGTAACTTTTGTAGAACGATAAAGTACCTTTTCTCACTTAATTTTATATTTCTAGGTTTAATATTATATAAAATTCAAAAACGAACGAAAAAGTACACAAGGGTCCCCTTTATGTTTTCTCACTTCGGAAGTAAACTGAACCAGTTCAGATTCTGGAAATGTTACATTGGATTATCGGCATTAATTCTCGAAACTGTTCTGTCAAAAAATGTTGTAATTACAAAGAACTTCTAACAAGTTTAATAATTTATTTCAAGATTTCCATTGGTATAACGCTAGTCAAGATTTTAAAAACAACTTGATAAAACCAGTAGAAAAATATCAAGAATATATCGAAAAAAAAGGTTTAAAGAAGGTGCATATGTTCTCTAAAGTTTCTTAAAGAATTGAATATATACACAAGTATACATTGACAGAGAATAAAATATCAAAATGTGGAAATGGGTGGGTGATACGACTTTTTTATTGTCATTTTCGGGCACACCAAATAACACTGGGATTAGTGAAAATTATTTAAAAAAATTGTTTCATCATTATTAACCTGTGTTGAACTTGCTTAATACAATTATTTTGCTAATTGCAACACATTTACAGATTTGTCTGTGTAATAGGTTCTTTAAAAAGTATTTTTTTGAGTCAAGCTAATACCTAATGAGTTTAAAGTAAAAGCAATTTTTTACAAGTATATTTGACTGTTACTTTTTAGGCATTTAAAGCATCTAGAAACATTGACAAAAAAAACTTTTATATCCAAAAAAAAAAAACGCTACAGGGCTGCTAACCAGTGTGTTTATACATACCGTACAGTGTGTATTTTTAAACCACTAAAAACATACAATTGTTTTTGGGATTATATAGTCTATATATTGACCAATTCTTGTAAATTGTCAAAAAATAATAAAATTAAAACCAACACAATTTGTCACCCAATAAAAACAATAACTTAAAGCTAAACTCACCCGTATATTTTTACACAGTTATTAACTCGAAATGGTTAGTACATGTTAATTTTTTTATACCAGATGTTGTATATTTTTTAAGCCTCCCTTTAAAATAATACAAACTTTTTTGTTGTATTATTGTAAAAATTTACTTTTGCAATCTAACAATAGCAAAACTAAATACATAGTAGAGTAGTAGTAGTAGTGTTAATAGTAATACAAATATACAAAAATGATTTTCATTTCATTAAATCCTTTTTGATATTTACACCCATTTCGTTACATTTTTTCCAACATGTTTGCCATAAGTATTTTATTGTTGCCAATCGAATTTTTTCACACAAAAATATTTAATATCAATATTTACAATGACTACAATTGCTGTGTAGTACGATAGTGTTGTGTATATTAATGCAATGTTTTTCTTTTATTTGTTGTAACTTTCCAAGTGGCAACAAGAACAACTTGTATGTTATTTTTTAGTATGTCAGTGAGTGCAAGCATGTTTGTATTTATTTTCCAACATGGCATCATATTCAATTCAGTAGTATTGTATGAACACGAGTTGTATTGAATGCAGGAAGAAAAAGAAAAAATACAAATAATAAAAAAAGAATCATTGTAATATCATCATGATTATCTGCATTACGTGCTCTAAACACTTGCAATTGCCAGGGGTCAAATTTTTGTAGTACGTTGCAACAAAATCTTTAAAATCTTTTTTAGTCTAATGATGCAGTTCAATGGGGTTTAGAAAAACTTCTAATGAACAAGTGAACTTTTAACGGAACTTGCTATAGGATTATTACATATTTATAAAACATTTAAAGAGATCAGGGTTTTTAAGTCTCTGTTTTCTGGAGTTCTTCTTTGAGATTTAATAATGTGAAGAAAACTTTTTATTGAATATATACAAATATATCGTATAGCGTTTTTTTTAGGCCAAAACGAATCAAGCCAAAACGAAATCAAGAACCCTATTCTGAAG
Organism: Lucilia sericata; assembly: GCF_015586225.1. Lineage (NCBI taxonomy): Eukaryota > Metazoa > Arthropoda > Insecta > Diptera > Calliphoridae > Lucilia > Lucilia sericata. The sequence continues at coordinate 70,427 of NW_023995651.1, read as the reverse complement.
TGAAACACATCCAAGAGATGTGCATTGATAGATCGCATATCTCAGAAACTGCAACAGCTAGAGTCCTCAAATGGACAACTCTGAAATTCATATAAATATTTGTGAGCAAAATGGCTATAGTGGACGTGGCACATCGCGTATAAAAAAAATCTTGAATTAATATATCTAAGAAATATAACAGCTAGAGTCCCAAAAGTTTAAGCCGAACCAGAACAAATACAATATCGAAATGTGTTATCGTCCGATGTTCTGAAACTCAATGTCCTGGGTTTTTATATCCGGAATAATATCACTAACAAAATATTTGGTTCTAATTTCCGCGAAAGCCTGATAATGGTAAAGAAAGTGCTCCAAAGTTTCACTGGCTTCTCTACATGCATTGGTCTCAATCCGCACGTCCAAATTCTTATTGCTGTGCGTGTAATCCTGTCCATTCAGAATACGTACCATTATACTAACCTCTGACGCTCATCTTGAGGAGGCTTCTCATCATATTCATCCAAGAGGTCTTATGGGTTTCTCCCATTCATATTTTTAATTCTGAACTGGTTGCGTCATGGTTTTGCTTTCGTCACGTTAACTACCTCGTGCTCCCTTCCGTTTAATGCCATAACATACGCTCTTTCGATGCCGACTATTCTCGACTACACCCGAGTTGCTTCAGGATGTCTCCAAATATGTTAAGCCATGTGGGCTCTATATTTATTCTAATCAAATTAAAGCTTCCAGGAAGAAGTCCGTTCTTGCTCGGATTTCTGCTTAGAAGCGAGTATTGTGATCAGGTATATTTCAGTTCTTCAATATAGAACTTCAGATCCACAGCTTTGGTTGAAGTAGTCCTAATGGCACCACTTATACGCAAGCAGCATGTACGCTGAACTTCCTGTAGTAGTTTGATATTAAACTATTTGTCCTAAGAAGTCCACCAGATTATTGAAGCATAAAATATCAGAGTTTAAATATTAGTAGATGCTTTTATATTTTTATTTTTGACTTTGCAATAAATATGCATTTACCTCATATTTAAAAATATGCATATTTAAAAAATGGTTCTGTTCAAAATATTTCTAGTATTTTTGCTAAAAATATTTACCCATACAAACTATTGCATATTACAGCTTACAGACAAATATAAAATGTTTTCACATACAATATATTACGCAGCAACTCGCTAACATATTTATAATACCCACATATATTTCATATGGCTTGCCTATAATATTAAAATATTTTCCTACACAAATTATTCGAAGTCACAATATTGAAGCCATGCAAGCAGTAATATACGAACATGAAATGTACGCAAGCAGAGCATATATGTATGTGCCGACGAAAACACGAAACAAAACGATAGTCGCGACTATCAGGTTACAATATTTTTACTATCAAACTTAAATATTATTTACTATAGGAAATGACTTATGGTCTAAAATTTAACATTTCATGTTGAACTTGAAAAATTATAAAATGTGAAAATTGAAAACGTTTATATCTATGTATGTATGTTTTATGTATATTATGGGAAAAATGTATGCATAAAATAACCAAATTTTAAATAGAAAATTTTTGAATTGAATTATTGAATGTATGTATTTATTAAATTTATGTTTAATTTTTATGTGGAGTATTAAAATGTATGTATTTGTATTGATTGTAATATAATTAGAAAAAAATTATATAAATACTTAGAGGATCATATGAATGTAAAAATATACACCTATCCCTCGTTTTGCACGATTTCGATTTAACACGATTTTTTTATTTCTCGTGTAAATCGAGGGATGAAAAATATCTCGTTTTTCACGATTTTTTTATTTAAATGAAAACAAGCTTTCGACACAATTTATTGTAAATAAATAACTAAAACAACATTTATTTACTGAAATTTAACTATTTTATTAAAAATACAGATAATAAATATTATTCTGGCAACATTAATAATAGCATTAGAAAGGGAATTTCCCGTTTGTGTACTTAAACAATATAAATACTAAAATTGCACAGGTTATTTAACAGTTTTTTAAAAATAACGATAATAATCAACGATATTTAAAAGGGGATTCCTCGATTATGTAGGTACATATACTGAAATTCGTTGAATATAACTTATTTTTTTGCTTAACGGCTTATGTATTGATTTTTTGCTCATAATATTTTTGTATGTATATTTTTGTTTTTTTCCAATTTGTATTGCATTTAATTTTTAAGTTTTATGAATTTTATAACAATTTTGGTTGTGAAATAAAATGGAATTGTTTATTTTTGTTTGCTTTGTTATGTTATTCACATTAAAACAAATAAAAGTATATTAAAAAAATACTATATATACCAGTTTTTGTAATTTTTTCGATTTACACGATTTTCAATACAAATTTTTTTGAATTCGTTTTACACAATTTTTTCGGGAACGAATCTATCGTGCAAATCGAGGGACAGGTGTATTCAAATATGTATATATGTATGTAAAAAATTGTTTTTACAGGCTATATTTAAACATATTGTTTGTAACAGGATGATATGAATATAAAGAAGAAACACTAACAATAAGTTTGTAAACAGGTAGTAAGGCATTAGTAGTGTCTATGAAATGATCAATAATGAAGGAAATTATAGGTATTTTAGAAATTTGTAACAGGATGGCAAAAAATTAAGAGGGGACATAAAAACATAAAAAGTTGTTTTTGTAATTTTACATTGTGAAAGGTTAAAACAACAAAAATGTATGAGTGTATTACATACATATACATGTATGTTTTTCATATGCATGTACATATACATATGTCACATTTCTATAAATTATTATTACATACTCTCAATTATCTTACAATAATGAATGAACAGGCGCGAAGAAAAAAATATATAGTTGATAATAAATTTGCATATGCCATTGCCAACCTTTTGAATTTGCATGAGAGAGACTAAATAATAATGATATTTCTTTCCTCTTCTCTCCACCACAAATTCAAGTAAAGCAAAAAAAAAAAAGGATCTTGCGTAAACCATCGTTAAGGAATGTGCGTAAAATGATAAAGTAGGAAAGAGAAGTTCTACTACAGGTCATTTTTATGACGAATGTATTTTTGCATCACACGTACATATCTTCTTCCCTCCACCAATTCAAAGGTAAAGCAAAAAATGACCTATCGTAATCCACCGTTATGGAATGTGCGTGAAAAGTAGGAAAGAAAAGTGCTGTTACAGGTCATTTTTATGACGAATGTGTTTTTTGTTATTGTTTCACACATACTTACATACATACATATGTATATACAAAACCAGATATAAATGGTGTTGCATATTTGAATATATTTTTACATTCATATGATCCTCTAAGTATTTATATAATTTTTTTCTAATTATATTACAATCAATTCAAATACATACATTTTAATACTCCACATAAAAATTAAACATAAATTTAATAAATACATACATTCAATAATTCAATTCAAAAATTTTCTAATTAAAATTTGGTTATTTTATGCATACATTTTTCCCATAATATACATAAAACATACATACATAGATATAAACGTTTTCAATTATTTTCTAAATAAAATTTGGTTATATCTTGCATACATTTTTCACATTTTATAATTTTTCAAGTTCAACATGAAATGTTAAATTTTAGACCATAAGTCATTTCCTATAGTAAATAATATTTAAGTTTGATAGTAAAAATATTGTAACCTGATAGTCGCGACTATCGTTTTGTTTCGTGTTTTCGTCGGCACATACATATATGCTCTGCTTGCGTACATTTCATGTTCGTATATTACTGCTTGCATGGCTTCAATATTGTGACTTCGAATAATTTGTGTAGGAAAATATTTTAATATTATAGGCAAGCCATATGAAATATATGTGGGTATTATAAATATGTTAGCGAGTTGCTGCGTAATATATTGTATGTGAAAACATTTTATATTTGTCTGTAAGCTGTAATATGCAATAGTTTGTATGGGTAAATATTTTTAGCAAAAATACTAGAAATATTTCGAATGGGAGCAATTAAATATATTATATTCATAAAATATATTTATATTTTAATATTACATACGTATGCATAGGAGAAAATATGCATTTTGGTTACTAATATATTAGTAATTTTAATCACTGTAAAATATTATTGGTCTAATTATACATTTAAAAATATTCAAAGCCTCCTCAGCTCTTCTACACAAGTAATTTGGATCCTTTCTTTAGGAGGCTATTAATCGTGGTAACCCAGAGTAAAGGTGACAAAATGCCACCCTGTGGTATATCGCGAAATACCTTTTTCCTGATAGTTATATCGTACATCTCGCAGCTTATCCATCTGTTCCTTAGCATGTGGTTGATCCAGTTACGGAGCACCCGGTCAACATAAAACTGGTCTAGGGATTGGATAAGAGTATCAGTGTGCACGTTATTGAAGGCGCCTTCGCTGGCAATGCATACCGTCAGTATATATAGTTTGCTATCTAATCATTCACCTATGTAGTGGACAACTTCATTTAAGGCGGTTTACACCGATCGTCCCTTTATATAAGTATACATGAGTATATTTGAAGTCTTTGCCTGTTAAACTGCTTTTAACCATACTATTTACTATCCGTTCTAAGGTTTTAAGTAGGAAGGCTTATCGGAGCCACTTTAGTATCAACATACAAATTTAGGACAACAAATGGGTGGCACCTCTCATATGGATTATGTACTAAAATTCGTTTGTCTGGGAAACTATTAGAGCCACAATCTTTTAAATTTAAACGAGAACTCTCACTTCTCACTATGAACATTTAGGTAATAAATTGGCCGAAAAGCAATAGGTGGCGTGAAACCTCCCATATGGATTAAATGCTCAAATTTTTGGAAGTAATTATACCCTACATAAGTATAATGCGTTTGTGCTGACGTTTGTAATTATTATAACAATAATATTGGTCCTACGCCCAGCATAAGTATGCCGATCGACTCATAATCACTTTCTGAATCGATTAAGACATGTCCGTCCGTCTATCCGGCTGGCTGGCTGTCCATGTAAACCTTGTGCGCAAGCTACAGGCCACAATATACTTTCCTACTTGTCTTTTCATAAGTTAACACTTAGAAGGAAATAACAGGGTGAAATCAAATTTCATATTTTCTATGTTGGATCATAAACTTAAATCTTTAGGAACTTTTCATAATTGAAAATTGCAAGCACTTATTTCTCCTGAAAATCACTTTATTTTTGTATATTATATTTTTGACAGAAATTATTATCACTTTATAATAATTCCTATCATATATCTATATATGATAGGAATGTAATGTATATCATTACATTAGAAATATTCTATTATGTAAGCAAATAAAAATAATATTACACATTTTATTTTTACAAAACCATATGATTTTAAATTGCACATTTAAGAATTGATTTAAGGTAATACTCGGTGGGTGAGTGGATGGTAACAGGGCTCAATGGTGTGTGTGTGTCATTTTTGTTATTTCAGAGAACACGGAAAGAAAACAGTGAAATAATGTCAAGTATGTTGACAAACAGTTTGACACACGTGTTGACATTATGGCACATTTTTCGTGTTGTTGTGTTGGTAATTTTGCTATATGTACGTACTTTTAACTGTTATATCTACAATAATGATGACAACAACAAAGACTATGATGCTGATTGCGGGTAAATGGCATCATATACGTAATAAAATACTCATACATGCTTCTTACATTTTCTCTCTTACATATCCATTGACATTTTTGTATACAAATATGTATTTATTACAATAAATAAATGAGTGTGTGTAGTATATGTTTGTTTTTTTTTTTTTGTTTTTTGGTGTGTTTAACAAACAAACCAACAAAAATTTTACCAAAATTACGGTTCATTGCATTTTATTTGCAAACAATTTCTCCCACACATATTCTTTTGTGCTCACCCCAGCTGTTGTCAATATCATATACATTTGCAATATACATCACCCGCACTCTCACTCCTTCTCCACAAGAAAAGACAAATTCTTTCCTCTTCTATTTCAATTCAAAAAATTCAACTCTACATATTTTTTGTGTGTGCCAAATCTATTGTACTAAAGAGAGTCTCGTCTAGAATTAAAGAACATTCAAACCAGAAAAAAAGGTTGACATTATTATGAAATCAAATAAGAAAATATTTGCTAAAAGTTTTATTATACAATTTTTATACGTATTTATGTTCTATAGAATCGATATGTGAATTATGGAGGAGCTAGTTAAAGCAGCCGCTTTATTTGGGGGGTTTGCGTGTGTGGGTGGGTTTATAAATATAAAATGGGGTACTTGAATAGCAAGAACAGGAACAGAATGACAGAATAAAAAAGAACGCCCAATTGAAGATGTTGAAAATGAAAGAAAAAAATAAAATAAGATGAAAATAGCGTTATTTATTGTCAAAACCACAACATACGTATATACAACTTGCTTACAGATACACTCGTAAGAAAACGTTAGAAAAATATATATAAGAGTCAGTTAAATCGGTCAGTTGTAGACCGATTTCAATAGGATGGGCATAAGGTCCATTATAGACAAATCACCAACTCTTTTATACTCAACATAAAACGGTGGAGGCATTGTCTTACTAGCGACTTTAAGGTTCAACTAGACAGTATTAACACCATGTTCGAAATTGGGTAATATTGAGATAGAAAGAACTCATAAAGAGATTTTTATGGCTTTGAAAGTCATCGAAAATTCTAAGAAAATTTGAACATTATATTGAATGATGGCTTACTTGAAAGTAACCGAAAAATTATACCCTCAACATACCCTAACATGGTAGGGAAATTCAATAGTGTTACTTGTATAAAATACCGTGTATATCGTATATACACTTCTTATTAATCCGTCACATTCATTGGGAAAACATTCAACACATGCATTCTATGTATGACACCAACCCATTCCCAAAGTTACTTTTTTGAGGGGACCGAAATATAGATTTCACCGTGCATTAGTCTTTTAACCAACGTGTTCTTACCACGATTTAGGTTTTACTACGAAGGGGCCTCCCCAATAACCGATATAATACAAAGTCCGAAACTCTGTCATGCGGCCAACCGGTTCACGTGGTACCAGATAACATATGTTCGAATCCAGGTCAAATCATTCCAAGAAAAGGCAAGGACACGTCTGACACCACCAGTTTATAGACCCTGCAGACTAGATGTACTGGTTGCACCTCTACTACTATAGGATTGTAATCATACCAAGATGTGAGAAGTTCATCAGGGTAACATGACCCTGGGGGACCTTTCTTGATCAGCTGACTTATACTTAATTTGTATTAGTCACTTTAGAATCATTATGAATATTTTAAACAATTAAGAGAGTTATATTATGCTATGCCGAATCTTATATACCCACTATCATGATGAGAGTTAAGGTAATTTTCTAAAAGGGAACTTTCATGAGGGGATAGGGTCAGATATTGACCGATCCTAATCAAAATTGGTAGGAAGATTTTATTTCCTATAAAACTTGTTTTTGTCGAACTTCAATACTTTTTAAGCCAGTAATAAGCTTAAAGTAATTTTCTGTAGAGGACCTTACATGAGGGGTAGAATCAGTTGAACCGATCATTATAAAATTATATAAACCGATTTTGCTTAATACAAAACTCGATTATGCCGAATTTCATAGCTCTACTCGCATTTTTAAGTAAGTAATGAGCGTTAAAGTCATATTCTGAACGAGACCTTATATGGAAGTGGTAGGGTCAATTATGGACTGATCTCATAAAATTTTGTACAGAAAGGACCTTACATGAGGGGTAGAATCAGTTTAACCGATCATTATAAAATTATATAAACCGATTTTGCTTAATACAAAACTCGATTATGCCGAATTTCATAGCTCTACTCGCATTTTTAAGTAAGTAATGAGTGCTAAAGTCATATTCTGAACGAGACCTTATATGGAAGTGGTAGGGTCAATTATGGACTGATCTCATAAAATTTTGTACAGAAATTTAGATGTCAATAAAACTTGTTTGTGTCGAATATCATCGCTACTTATACTTAAATTTTTAAAAAGTTGTAACTGTTAAAACTGTTTTCAGGGAGGCCACTTGTATGTAGGCTATGCGAAAACGTTGACCGATATTGCCAATTTTCAATAACAAATAAACTTTACTTATAAGAAATATTTGTGTAAAGTTTCAACACTCTAGGTTTTTTCGTTCGGACCCTATCGTGTTTTCAACAGACAGTCAGATGGACATGGCTAGATCGTCTTAGAATTTAATGAGGACCCAGAATATATATAATTTTGTGGGTCTATGACCAATATTTCGAGGTGTTACAAACGGAATGAAAAAACAACACACCATCAAAAAAGATGGGGGCGGACTAGTAATAAGGGGGCTTGGCACCTCCCATATGAAATAAATATAAAATAGAAAACCATTAGAATTTCAATCCCAAATTTGAACATTGAGATCCATATGAACAATATGAAGAGAATACTAATAAGAGGCGTGACACATCCCTATTTTAGCTAGAATTCTCAAATTTTTCAGGAACAACTTTGACATCCATGTAAAAATTTGTGTAATATTTTGGACGATTAGCAATAGAGTGCATAGCACCTCCCATATAAATTATAAGAGGTGCCATCTCAGAAACCTTAGAACTAGAATAAAATTTTACACGCCCAACATTTAAATCCATATGAACATGTGAAAAAATAGGTAAACGTGCAATAGTGGGCACAGTACCTCCTATGTGTATTAATCAAATAGAAAAATTTCAACATCTGGGAACTATAATCCTCAAATTTAGCATGAACAACTTTGACATCCATGTTAACATTTGTGTAGGGGTAGGGGGCGTGACACCTTTCATATTAAATATTAAATGGAAAAATTCGTATTTCTGGAAAACAGTTATAGCTAAAATCCTCAAATATTGCACGATCAACGTTGAAATCCAAATGAATTAACATTTGAAAAAAATCGTAAGAGGTTTTTTATGTATATTGTTTTTAGGGAAGCGAATCACACTGGGTATTGCTATTATTATTATAAAAATCAATATATATAAAAATTAGGGACTCTTAAAAATACTGTAGGCGATCTTAACCCCATGGGTATATTGATTTCGTTTGTACCACATCAAAATATTAGTTATAAGGTACTTATTAAATTTTAAGATGATCTTGCCATGTTTGTTCGTCCGTCTGTTAAAAGCACGATAGAGTGAGCTGAAATTTTTCACAAATATTCTCTATTGCTGCAGTTTGTTTGGTGTGGAAAATGGGCAATATCGGCCAATGTTTTCACCGAGCCAACATACAATTGGCCCCCGGAACGAATATAGAGACTAAATTCGACATAAATTAATTAAAATTTTATAAGGATCGGCTCATAATTGACCCTACCCCCCATAAAAGATCACCCTCAGAAAATTACTTTAACGCTCATTTCTGACTTAAAAATACGAATATAGCGACGAAATTCGATATGAATCAAATGCATATGACTCAAAATCTCTGTACCAAATTTTATAAGGATAGGATCATTATTGACCCTACTCCCCATATAAGGTCCCCTTCAGAAAATGACTTTAACGCTCACTACTGACATAAAAATATGAATATAGCAACGAAATTCGACACCAAAAAGTTCCTTACGAGCGAACAATTTTTTACCAAATATAATGAGGATCGGTCCAAAATTGCACCTTCCCCCTATATATGGTCCTCTTTACTTTAACGCTCAGTACTGGAATAAAAATGCGAGTACAGCGAAGAATTTTGACATAAGCAAGATGTTTATAAACAAGAATTGGTCTATCGTATTTTATAATGACCGGATTATCCGATCGGAGGATCGGTCCATAATTGAACCTATCCCTCATATATAAAGCCACCTTCAGAAAGTTACGAGTATAGTTTCATCTCTGTACTCGTAACTTTCGACTTAAAAAAGTTTTATAGGAACAAAATTCTTCATTCCGAGTTCAATGAGGTTAAATCTATAACTATTGTTATAACAATAGCCCATATACATATGTATAACGTGTCCATTCAGAAAAGTGTTTTACTTATTTAAAATACAAATACTCCTTATTTAAACCGAATTTTACGACAAGCTATCCATAATTGACCCTATGGTGGGTATATATGATTCTACATAGCCGAATATAACACTCTTACTTGTTTAGTAATCAAACTTCTGTTTAATAGATAAACATACAGATTTTGGTATAGTTATATAATCTGGTATAAAAAAGGATCGGTTAATACTTGAAATCTGATTTGTATTCAATATATTACTCTTCGGGAATCTAATTTTATTAATTTTCTCGAGTGTAGCTTAAGAAAACAATATCACAAAAAGTAACTCTTTTCTAAATCATACAAATGTCTCGTTTAAGTGTGTATGTGTATAAATTCGAATTATTTCATTACCCAGCAGTTGGGCTTGGCTATTCCGAATTATTAATTTGAAATTGATTACAAAAAGGCTTTTTAGTCAATTTTTTTAAGGTACAGCACATACATAAATAATTATTTAATATGACTTTTGGTTAATAACAAAATTGACGTCTGCCTGAATATTCTTAATTTAAGTAGTATATGCATGTCATATAAACCCTTTGCAAAACTGCCGGGTACTGCCGGTGTGTGCATATGTTAGTTTCTGTGTGGTTAAAAGATGCTCGAAATAAAAGTAAGAAATAGGCGGATGTCCTTGTGGCTGACAAAGCGCATTTGCTTACGATGAGTATTGAGTTGGGTAATAATATTTCAATGATATTGAATGGCATCCTGGTTGCCATAAATGATTGTGGTTGTAACACAAAGTATACATTTGAAATCTTATTTTTTTTCGTTTATTTTCTATTTCTATTTATTTTTATGTTTATATTTTGTTTTCTATTGTGTAAATCAAGAAAAAACAAATAATGTTGAGTCAATTGTTGGAAATTGTTTATCATTATCATGGCAAAATGTAACAACCGTCATGGTTCTAGTTATTATTATACACACACACATACCACAAGTATACTTGTGAGTGGTTATATTTGTTGTATAATAAAGGTGTTATTATTCATTTCCCATTTCCGGTTTCCTTACGTTCTAAAATAATGCTTTCGAATAATATGAAAATAAAACTTTTATAAATTTGTTATGTATATAAAATTTTCTTTGTGGTTGCTATTTACTACTTGAGGTTGTTGTTGTTTTCATTTGTTAATAATGTGTTTAGTTTTTTTTCTATACTCTTTGGGTTATAAATTATTTATTACATATACGTTTACATTTGTAAACTTTTAGCTAAAAGGGCTTTTAAAGTTATAAACATTTAGTAATACTCATATTATATTTGGTTATGGTTTATATATATTTAGATTTGGGTATTATTCTTATTCCTTTAAAAAAAGGTCGTTTACTAAAAAGGATTTTATTTTTATTATATTTTTTTTGCATTTATATTACCAACAATAAATAAAATAAAGCATAGAAAGTTATAAATGGACAAATTGTTGTTTGAATATATCAATGACTAAAGAAAATTTTGATTTGTCTTTTTTTCTAACACCTACTATAGTGGTGAGGGTATTGTGGGTTCTCTACTGATGTTTGTAATACCCATAATTAAGGGTGAGGGCGGAATGATGGCCAGTGGGTAGCCACTCAAAGTTGATCACTTCGGGTATTATTTAAAAAAAAAATCGCCAAAAATGCATTTATGATCTGAATGAGCAGAAATTTAAATATAGCTACTTCTTGAGAAGATCTGTGGAATATGCTGATAGTTTTTTTAAGAACATATTTTTTAAATGTTAAAATTTTTGTTAAAACAAAAAAAAGTGTTAAATTTTACCCAATTTTGTGATAATTAATCGAATCATTGCACGAATTCAACTTATTACTAGTTAATCTTAGATCCGATGGAATAAAATCGGACTTACCAAGGACAATTTTCCTCTTCAAGGGCAGGACTAATAAGTGAAATTGGGTAGCAAATCATAAAAAAACATTAATAATTGAGAGTGTTATATTCGGCTTTGCCGAATCTCATATACCCACCATCAAACCATATGCCGTAAAAGTAATGTTTCCCTATAAACATCAGGATGATATTACTCTTCAAATTTACTGAAGAGAATCTTATATGAGCTTTATAATAAATTTTTGGCCATTTTTCATAATTATACCCTACACCACTTTAGTGTGGAGGGTATATTGGATTTGTGCTGATGTTTGTAACATACAAAAATATTCGTCCTAGACCCACCTTAAAGTATACCAATCGGCTTAGAATCGTTTTCTGAGTCGATTAAGCTATGTCCGTCCGTCCGTCTGGCTGGCTGGCTGGCTGTCCATGTAAACCTTGTGCGCAAGGTACAGGTCGCAATTTTCAAAATAATTGGATGAAATTTGGCACGCACGTTTTATTTGACCCAAGGACGAAGCCTATTGAAAATGGTTAAAATCGGTCCATTATTTCACCTAGCCCCCATAGAACAGAACCCCCCGAAAAGGGCTTCTGAGCTCATTATTATGTTAAATATACAGATATATCGATAAAATACGGCACAACTAAGTTTCATAGAAGTCTTGATAACCCTGCCAAATTTCATAAAGATCGGGCCCCATTTGACCCTAGCTCCCATACAAAGTCCCCTTCAGAAAATTGCTTGAATGTCCCAAATTAACTTATAAACACAAATATCGCGATGAAATTCAGCACAATAAAATATTATGTCAATAAAAATATATTCACAAAATTTTATCGGGCTTGGTCCATATTTGCCCCTAGCCCCCATATAAAGCCTCTTTCAGAAAATTAGTTTTTCATCCATAAATTGCTTAAATGTATCGGAACAAGGGAATATTGAAGATAAATGCGATATTATGAAATATAAATCACATTTAATATTCATAACTGGTGTAGGGTATCATATGGTCGGCCACGCCCGACTATACTTTCTTACTTGTTTTTTTAGGCAATTTTGATTCATATAAAACATGTTTACATCGAAAATCACTTCCCGACACTTTCCGCATGAAATTCGGTAGGAAGATTTACGTTCCTATAAAAGTTTCTTAGGTTTGGTTCTTAATAAACTTACTAATGTTAAATTTAATTCTCTATACTCGTACTTTTAAGCCAGTAATCAGCGTTATTATCTGAAGGGGTCAATTATTTACCGATTCATATAATATTTGCTAGAGAGGATTTTGATCATAAGAGACTTACTTATGTCAAATTTCATAACTATACTCGTATTTTTAAGCCAGTAATGAGCGTTAAAGTCGTTTTTTGAAGGGATTGAAGGGATTGATTAATGTATATACTTCTACATTAAGCTCTCGTTCCGGATCATGAAAAATTTGTATATAGTCCCGAATAAAATTTGTTTCTACAATAGAAAGAATACAGATCTTCTCAAGGAGTTGTTATATTTAAAATTTCAGCTCATTCAGATCATAAATGGATTTTTTGCGATTTTTTATAACCGAGGTGATCAATTTTGAAGGGCTACGCACTGGCCCCCATTCCGCCCTCAATCACCTACAACTGTCAGTCAACTCGAAAATACCTCAGCTCCAAACATGTGAAATTTCATTGCGATATCTCCAATGGTTTCAGAGATACCGGATTATTTTCAAAAATAAACCACTGTGTGTTGGTATCCAGATAGTATTGAAAAACGAACTTTTATATATACAAAAATCTTACTCATCGCTCCATAATTAGTCGTAGTACTTATGTATATGTACTTTCGAAAACTACTTTATGTTATTGTAGGGTATTATATAGGTTTGTTTGATTGTTTATATGTATTTTCTTATTTGGGTTTGCTTTATACCAAATTGTTGTGGTTAATGTTCTTTTTTTTTTGCTTTTTCAAATTTTGTTAAAAGGTTTATGTGAAAAGTATTAGTTGTGTTAAAGTTATGTAACTGTGATTGGAAAAACTTATCAATCAAACTTCTGGTAAAGTTCTCAGTAAAAAATATGTACATTTATTTAATTTGTAATGTAAAATATAAATAAAATGCTTTTGCGAGAATTTTGTTAATTACACAGACCAACGAAATGAATATTTGTTTGTAAGTATGGATTTTAGCTAAAATGGTTTTCCAAAATTTAATTCACATGGCGTGGCTCCTCGCCTTTTATTTCCAATCAGAAAATTTATGTGAAAATTGTTCACACTAAATTTGAGGATTCTAGCTCAAATTGTTGCCCAGATATAGAAATTTAAGTATTTAATTCATATGGGAGTTACCATGTCGACTAGTGCAAGTTCATCTGTTTCTTCTGAGTATTTATGTAAATGGATTTCAATATTGCCTGTTCAAAATTATATTTCAAGTGGTTTCTAAGATAAGCGAATTTTTGTATTTAATTCATATGTGGTGTGCCACGCCCCCGTTGCTAATCCGCTTATTTATTATCCAAATGTTTACATGTACGTCAGAGTTGTTCGTGCAAAATTTTTAGTTTCCAAGATAAACGAATTTATGTATTGAATTCGTATAGGATGTGCCACGCCCCTTATTGAAATTCCAGTAATTTTCCGTATTTGTTCATATGGATTTCAATATTTTAGCTCTAATGGTTTTTGAGATATACGATTTTATTTTCATTGACATAATTGAGAGGCGAGTTCGGTGAAAAGTTTATTTCATGTTTTGGGCCGGTCAATTTTGCGCATGGTCATGAGATTTAACGCCTTTAGACAACCTTTTGTGGGGTTATATAAAGGCCCATGTCTATAAGGAAAAGCCCGCTACGAGAGTATGCCACAATTAAACCCAGCGTATTAAAAATTTAAGCATGTAATCATCTTTAAACACTGATTTATAAAGATAGTTCTATCGACTCAAATAAAGTTTTATACATTTCTCAATTTTTTTAAATCAAATCCTTAAGCTCTTAAAAAATCACCCAAGCATTGATGACCATGCCGAATTTCGTAAAAATTGGTTCAAAATATTCTAGCGGTACAAAATTTCAAACACTTCTAAATATTCTTCATTTACATTTTCTTTGCTTCTTTATTAGTTTTCTTTAGCAGGAAAATTAAGTTATATTTTCAGACTCAAAATTAAAAAATCCTTTACTCCCATACTTCCTAAATATTATAAATAGCACACAACTTGTATTTTTTTTTTTTTTTTGTTATTTTCCTTATTTTAGCTTAATCAGTTTCAGCAATTATTGCCAGCAGCCATTTTTAATAAACAGATTACAATGTTCTTTTGTTCTTTATTAATAACATTTTTTTTCTCAACTAACAATTTTCTGCTTTCATTTTCCACTAATTTGTTTCCTTTTATTCTATAAACAAAATTTCTATTTTTAAGGAAAACAAAGTCTTCTTCCTTTCCTGCCTTTTTTTATAAACAAAATGAGTCAGTTTATTAAAAAAAATGATGTGTAGCATCTTTCAGTTATGACATCATTATGTCTCGAGAAGCTCTACTGAGTTGTCTTACTTAAATAACAAAATGGTATTTTAAAAAGAATCCTTAACAAAAGTAGCAGAACCATGAATTAAACGTTGCTTTTGTCTGAATAGAAAAAAGAAAACAAACTAAAATATTTAAATTGAGTGGGAAGAAATAAAACAATTTAAATCACTTGTTTACTGATTTTTTCTGTTCGTGCTTGTTTCTGAAAAATAAATCCCAGTTGTGTTCAAAAAGAAAAAAATGGTGTTTTTCATTGGTATTTTTTTTGTCAGCTTAAATGCAGTCTAGTGGAAGAAAATAGTTAAATAAAATTGACAACAGTAAATGCAAATAATGAGGGGAGTAGAAAAAATAACAAGTGCAGTAGAAAGTATAAATTGAGTATAATTTTAAGAATTTAAACTTTTTCATACGCCATTAAGTAGCAAAATATGGAAAACAATAGCTGAGATAAATATTCATTGACAATAAGTTTTAATTTTTTTTTTTGGTGTATTCCTAAAAGTGTTGATTTGTTGAATAAAAATGTTTAAATTGCTTTAAGTTTATTTCGCACGAACTATTGGCATAATTAAACATTTGTTTTCTTTAAAGACTGGCGTTCACGGTGTGTTTCGTGTAAGCGACCGTGCCGCATTTTTTATAAACTTCACATTTTATTTAAAATGGAAATATTCTGGTCATAAAAGTTTCCTACACAGAGGGAAAAGGAAATATAAACTTCTGGTGCCAAATTGACACCAAAGAGTTTATAATTTTTCAATAACATTAGTTGTCAAAGTATAAACAGTTTGGTGCCAATTTGGTACCAGGCGTGTATATTTATTTTTCCCTCTGTGTAGATATAACGTTTTTGTACTTATTTTAAATTAGAAGTACCACGCCCATTCCATATTTATTTATATGGCAGATGTGCACCCAATAACGCCAATGAGACCATTTCGTCCTTAAATGTTTGTATACGAAATTTAAGTATTGTAACTGTTGTAGTCTCTGAAATGTACGACTTTTAGTATTTAACTAACTAACTAACTAACTAACTAACTAACTAACTAACTAACTAACTAACTAACTAACTAACTAACTAACTAACTAACTAACTAACTAACTAACTAACTAACTAACTAACTAACTAACTACTAACTAACTAACTAACTAACTAACTAACTAACTAACTAACTAACTAACTACTAACTAACTAACTAACTAACTAACTAACTAACTAACTAACTAACTAACTAACTAACTAACTAACTAACTAGACTAACTAACTAACTAACTACTAACTAACTAACTAACTAACTAACTAACTAACTAACTAACTAACTAACTAACTACTAACTACTAACTAACTACTAACTAACTAACTAACTAACTAACTAACTAACTAACTAACTAACTAACTAACTAACTAACTAACTAACTAACTAACTAACTAACTACTAACTAACTAACTAACTAACTAACTAACTAACTAACTAACTAACTAACTAACTAACTACTAACTAACTAACTACTAACTAACTAACTAACTAACTAACTAACTAACTAACTAACTAACTACTAACTAACTAACTAACTAACTAACTAACTAACTAACTAACTAACTAACTAACTAACTAACTAACTAACTAACTACTAACTAACTAACTAACTAACTAACTAACTAACTACTAACTAACTAACTAACTAACTAACTAACTAACTAACTAACTAACTACTAACTAACTAACTAACTACTAACTAACTAACTACTAACTACTAACTAACTAACTAACTAACTAACTAACTAACTAACTAACTAACTAACTAACTAACTAACTAACTAACTAACTAACTAACTAACTAACTAACTAACTAACTAACTAACTAACTAACTAACTAACTAACTAACTAACTAACTAACTAACTAACTAACTAACTAACTAACTAACTACTAACTAACTACTAACTAACTAACTAACTAACTACTAACTAACTAACTAACTAACTAACTAACTAACTAACTAACTAACTAACTAACTAACTAACTACTAACTAACTAACTAACTAACTAACTAACTACTAACTAAACTAACTAACTAACTAACTAACTAACTAACTAACTACTAACTACTAACTAACTAACTAACTAACTAACTACTAACTAACTAACTAACTAACTAACTAACTAACTAACTAACTAACTAACTAACTAACTAACTAACTAACTAACTACTAACTAACTAACTAACTACTAACACTAACTAACTACTAACTAACTAACTAACTAACTAACTAACTAACTAACTAACTAACTACTAACTAACTAACTAACTAACTAACTAACTAACTAACTAACTAACTAACTAACTAACTAACTAACTAACTAACTAACTAACTAACTAACTAACTAACTAACTAACTAACTAACTAACTAACTAACTAACTAACTAACTAACTACTACTAACTAACTAACTAACTAACTAACTAACTAACTAACTAAACTAACTAACTAACTAACTAACTAACTAACTAACTAACTAACTAACTAACTAACTAACTAACTAACTAACTAACTAACTAACTAACTAACTACTAACTACTAACTAACTAACTACTAACTAACTAACTAACTAACTAACTAACTAACTAACTACTAACTAACTAACTAACTATAACTAACTAACTAACTAACTAACTAACTACTACTAACTACTAACTAACTAACTAACTAACTAACTAACTAACTAACTAACTAACTAAACTAACTAACTAACTAACTAACTAAAACTAACTAACTAAAAAAACTAACTAAAACTAACTAACTAACTAACTAACTAACTAACTAACTAACTAACTAACTAACTAACTAACTAACTAACTAACTAACTAACTAACTAACTAACTAAACTAACTAACTAACTAACTAACTAAACTAACTAACTAACTAACTAACTACTAACTAACTAACACTAACTAACTAACTAACTAACTAACTAACTAACTAACTAACTACTAACTAACTAACTAACTACTAACTAATGCGAGTCTAGCGCCGAAGTTCCGATATGAGTAAGTTTCTCTGGATTAAAAATCTATTTACTGGCTTAAAATTGCGAGTATGGCTATGAAATTCAATTTACAGAAGTAAGTTTCTTATAAGCCAAAATCTCTCTACAGAATTTATAATTGACCACGATTGAACGCCCATATAGTATGTTCATGGTTTGAAAGTTGGACAAAAATATTTGTTTTTTAAAATTAATATTTTGTTAATCCGAAAGGGATGTGTCCATAATTGACTTAATCCCTATTTCAAATATCAATCTAATGTTTATAACACTCTTACTTGTTATAATAATACTAGGATTAGTGAAAATTATTTAAAAAGTTTTTCATCGTTGGCCTGTGTTATATGAAAATTATTATCGAAAAATTTATTTCTTCCAAAATTAAAAAAACTTCATTGAAAAAATAAATAATTATTTCCTACAATTCAACAAAATATTATTTGCGTGTCGATGACCTATTACAAAGACACGGTTGGCTATTTAACATTTAAATCATTTTAATAACAAATAAACTTCAACAATTGTGACTAATTACTTCTCTAACACATTTGCTTTTATTTTCATTTCCATTCATTTATGTATTTCATACATATCTAAATTAGTTCATAAATTTAACAAGATGTTACAGCATATTGTTTTATTATAGTATCATTTGCCGCAAAACAAAAAAAAAAGATACATTGTATATTTTTATTGATGGCCATTTTAATTTCTAATACGATTAAGTTAATGCACGTTTTTCACAAATATTAGGCTATTAATTAAATAAATGCTGTTTATAAGGCAAACAAATTAAAACAAAAACATACACACTTAAATCCTTAAAAGCATATAGAGAGAAATATCAATTCAACAACACGCATACCCTGTGACGTATGATTGTTATTAATACCCGGCATATGCAATATTCATGTTAATAATACTTATACGCCTTCGACTTAATAATAGAGACTTATACGAAAAGAAATCTTATTTATATAGAATTTCTGCAACATTTCCTTCTATTCATGCTTCACTTAATGTTAGTTTTTCTATTTATTTTCTGATTGTCTGCCGGTCCGTCTTTCTGTCTGGCTTTCTTTAGCAAAAAGGCAAAATTCTAAATTACAAGATATTTTTGTTATCTCACACCTTTAAAATTTAGTTATACACCATCTTAACAGCATATAATAAACGCCAAAAAAATAAGTTAGAAAAAAATCTAAAAATCCATATTGTATCTTTTTAAATAATCTAAGCACGCTTTTGTTATTTATACGTTTCATTTCAATGCTCTGATAATTTTTTCCTACAAACAAATACTTCTATATGTAACTGCAGACACATACAGATTCTCCGTTACATTTATGTAAAAAAGAAAATCTATACATTTTCCTTTTTTTACATGTTTTGCGTTTTAAATATTTATGGTCAAAATCATAATCCCTCAAGATTGAAAACTTAAAGCAATAAGAGCCAAAAGATGTGCAAGAAACCAGCAGAGATTTTTTTCTTTCTTCACTTCTTTTATACCCTCCACCACCATCAGTGGTGATAGAGGGTATATATAAGTTTGTCATTCCGTGTGTAACAACAAGAAATATTAATCTGAGACCCAACAAAGTATATATATTCTGTGTCCTTATGAAACTCTGAGTCGATTTAGCTATGTCCGTCTGTCCATCCGTCCGTCCGTCTGTCTGTCTGTCTGTGTAAAACACGCTCACGTTAAAATGAAACAATGGAAATTAACGATATTCAGCCAAAATATTTATCGTTATCCGGTACAGTTTGGTATTGAAAATGAGAAAAATCGATTCACATCGGGAAAAGTTATGAATCAAAATTTAAAACAACTCCGAAAAGATAATCATTTTTTGCACATTCTGATGTAATTTTCTCGAAAACTATGCAAGATAATTCAATGAAAATCACCATACATTCGTTTGTACACAAGAGCTTGATTTCTGCTGAAAATTGCCAGAATCGGTCCACAATTTCATATACCTCCCATAACATCAACAATGCCGATATCTTCACAAAATTTCACAACTTAAAATCTTATGTCAATAGAATTCATTGAGAGAAAAAATTTTCTGGATCGGTCCATAATTGGACATAGCTCCCATACAAGGTCCCCTCTCGAAAATCACTTAAACGCGCATAACTCATTACTAAATTAAGATATCCATATGAAATTTGGAAAAAGTATTGCTCATATGCACAGACATATTACTATGATTTTTTTTCCGATCGGTCCATAATTGGTCAATACTCCCATACAAGGTCCCTTCCCGAAAATCACTTAAACGCGCATAACTCATTAATAATTAAGATATCTATATAAAAATTGGTACAAGTATTGCTCATATGCACAGAAATATTACTGTGAATGTTTTTTCCGATCGGTCCCTAATTGGTCATAGCTCCCATACAAGGTCCTCTCCCGAAAATCACTTAAACGCACATAACTCATTATTAAATTAAGATATCCATATAAAATTCGGTACAAGTATTGCTCATACACACAGAAATTTTACTATGAAAGTCTTTTTCCGATCGGTCCGTAATTGGTCATAGCTCCTATACAAGGTCCCCTCCCGAAAATCACTTAAACGCGCATAACTCATTACTAAATTAAAATATCCATATAAAGTTTGACACAAGTATTGCTCATATGCACAGAAATATTACTGTGAAATTGTTTTCCTATCGGTTCATAATTGATCATAGCTCCCATACAAGGTTCCCTCCAGAAAATCACATACTTATTACTAAATTACGATATAGATACAAAATTTGACTGAAATATAGCTTTTATGTACAGAAATTAAGCTTAAAGAATTTTTTACTATCGGTCTGTAATTGGTGATATCTCCCATACTAGGTTCTGCCCCTAAAAGCACTTTCACCGTATTTAACTAGTTACATTATCAATTTGTGTAGAACAAAAGTATTGTTCTACACAAATTTCACACACTTGCATACATGCACATTATTAAATATCTTTAAAGAATATCTTAGGGCGCTATAAAAATATAAAGAAAATGGTGTTTGTAATGTTCAATAAATCTTGGAATTGTAACAGATTAAAGCTGTTTAAATCTTTTCTATTTAAGACATGAGAAAACTTATTTCTACAAATATTTGATCAATTAAAAATGTATTAATATAAAAGTAGCTGGTGGAGGGTATTTAAGATTCGGCTCAGCCGAATACAGCACTCTAACTTGTTTCATATTAAAATTCTTGTTTTTTTCTATTTAAATTTTATATTTTCAAGAAATATTTTCAAAATTAAATAAAAAATTTCTTTGCTAAATTAAATAAAAAGTTGGTTGGTTGGTTGTTGTAGTATAAATATTTATTCTCTCCTTAAAATATGCAACAAGTTGTGTGGTATAAAATTTGAAATATTTTTAAAAGACTTTGTCTGTAATGGGACACATTTGGATTTGTTAATGTTGTTTAAAAGCTTTAATAATAATGTGACATTTCTTTAAGTTAGAAAAAATCTTGTGGATTTTATTAGAATTTTTTAAGAATTCCTGCGTTTAAAAATTAAGAAAATTTAAATTAAAATCTAAAATAAGTAAACTGAAGATAATTCATGCTGAAGTTGATAAACTATTTTTTTTATTTTCCTTAATTAACATTTATAATTAACATTTAATATATTATAAATGTTAAAGTTGAAGACGATTTAAAATCCAACTACTTTTCAATTATGTATATCTATTAAAATTTGAATTATTTAAAGCAAATATACATAAATAAAAGCCAAACAACAACAACAACTACATTTAATTGCTTTCAACACTCTTAATACTTATTTATTAATTAAAACACAACACACCTACTTAATCTCAAACACAAACTGTTTTATTTACTTTGCAATCCCAAGAGGATACAAACAACTGTCACTGATTTTATTTAATTCATACTTTTCTTGATAATTGTGTATGTGTGGGATTTATGTACATGTATGTGGAAAGAAAAATTTATAATTACAAATGTCTTGTATTTGTATAAGGTTAAATTTAATTAGTTATAGTGAGATTAAGTTAGATTAATTAGCTTTATTTACGTAATTTTTCCAAAAATTGCTTTCTTTAGGAAATTTTCCCAAAATTTTCTTTTGTAGGAAATTTAAAAAAAAAATTATCTTTATGTAGGAAATTTTACCAAAATTTTCCTTCTTTAACAAATTTTCTTAAAACTTGCTTCTATCGGGAGTTTTCCCAAAATTTCCATTCTTTAGTAAATTTTTCCTAAATTTGATTTCTTTAGGAATTTTTTCCTAAATTTGCTTTTTGTAGGAAAATTTCCCAAAATTTGTTTTTTAAAGGAAATTTTCCAAAAATAGGAATTTTTTTAAAAATTTGCTTCTGTAGGAATTTTTTAAAAAATTTGCATTCTACAGGAAATTTTCACAAAATTTCTTTCTATAGGAATTTTTTAAAAAGTTGCTTCCTATAGGAAATTTTTTTAAAATTTACTTTCTATTGGAAATTTTTTGAAAATTTTCCCAAAATTTGCTTTCTATAGGAAATTTTTGAAAAATTTACTTTCTATAGGAAATTTTTTAAAAATTAGCTTTCTATAGGAAATTTTTTAAGAACTTGCTTTTAATGGATTTTTTTTCAAAATTTGCTTTCTAAAGGAAAGTTTCCATAAATTACATTTCTATAGGAAATATATCCCAAAATTTGCTTCCTGCAGGAAATTTTTTCAAAATTTACTTTTTATAGGAAATTTTTTAAAAATTAGCTTTCTATAGAAAATGTTCCCAAAATGTTATTTCTTTTGTAAATTTTCATAAAATTTGCTTTCGTTAGGAAATTTTCCCAAATTTAGCTTTCTATAGGATTTTTTTTTTTTTTTTTTGGAAAATTTGCTTTCCTAAGAAAATTTTCTGAAAATTTTCTTTTATTTTCTTAGCAACTTTTGATACCCACTATTAGAAAAGATATATATTGTATATTGTTTTTATCATTCCGTTTATAACACATCGAAATATTCGTCTAAGACTCATCAAAATATATATATTCTGGGTCCTTATTAGATTCGAAGACGATCTAGCCATGTCCGTCTGTTTGTCTGTCTGTATGTATGTTGAAAACACGATAGAGCCCAAATGGAAGTAGCTAGCGAGCTGAAATTTTGCACAGATACTTTTAGTTGATGCAGTTTGTTTGGTATTGATTTCGCCTAGCTCCTATATAAGGCACCCTTCAGAAAATTACTTTATCGCTCATAACTGGCTAAAAGAAGCATCTATAGCAATGAAATTCGGCTAGAACATGTTTTATTGGAACCTAAATCTCTTTGTATTTTTTTTTTTTGACCTATCCCCCACATAAAGTACCCTTCATAAAATTACTTTAAAGCTCCTAACTGTCTTAATGAAGTATATATAGCGGTGAAATTCGACAGAAACGTATTTTATAGGAACTTAAATCTATTAGTCCATAATTGATCTTACCGTCCATATAAGGTCCCCTTCAGAAAATGACTTTAATGCTCATAACTAACCTTAAGAATCATATATAGTAATGAAATTCGACATAAAAAAGTTTTATAAGAACTAAAATCATTTTCTTATATATTATGAGGATGGGTCCATAATTGACCCTACCCCCCTATAAGGTCCCCTTCAGAAAATGACTTAAACTTCAATTACTGACTCAAAGTGAAATTCTACTCGTTTTGTGCGAGCCAAAAACTCTTTACCATATTTTATTGGGATCGGTCCATAATTGACCGCACCCCCATATAAGGTCCCTTTTAGATAAACAAATTTTGTTTCATCAAAAATGTCTTCTTTAGATATTTATGAGTATCGGTCTATAATTGACCCTACCCCCCATATAAGTTCCCCTTTAGAAAATGACTTTAACACTCATTACTTCCTCAAAAATGCGACATAAACAATACTTGTATTAACAAAAATTGTTCTACGAAATTTTAGGAGGATCGGTCCATAATTGACCCCACCACCTATAAGGGTGCCTTTAACGATTATTACTGGCATTAAAATACGAATAGATACATTAAATTCAACATAAACAAGTTTTATGGGAACTGAAATCTTCCTGCCGGATATGATGAGGATGGATCGATAAATGACCATTTCAGAAAATTACTCTAGCTCTCATTAGTTAATTAAAAATACGACTTAGGCGATGAAATTCGAAATAAACAATTTCTTTACGAAACATAACATATGTATATACAAAAGTTTAAGATGATCGGTCTAATAAGGTCCACTCCAAAAATTTACTTTAATGCTCATCTATGGCTCAAAAGTTCTTACAAATTACGGTTGTTTCATAGGAACTGACTTTTTTCAATTGAATTTGATGAGTATCGGTCGATAACTGATCCAACTCCCACATTATCAGTTTTCTTCAGAAAAATAATTTAAACCTCATAACTGAAATAAACATACGAGTACAGCAATGAAATTCTATAAAAATAATTATTGTATAAACCGATAAGGATAGGTCCATAATTGACTCTACCCTCCATATAACCACTCTTACAAAAACAGTTTATGGTTATAAAAATTGGACCAACAAAAAAAAAATGAATATTTTTAATTCGAAAGAGCACAGTCCATACTTAAGACCTCTTTAAAGGCCCTCTTCCAAATATTACCCTGATTTTGATATTAATATCGACATATGATGATAAAATTCAACATAGATCTAATAAGTGAGAAAATTGCTTCGATAATATCAAAGTTTATTTATAAGGTGCTATTCTTTTACGTCAATGATTTGATGGTGGGCATACATGATTCGGCATGGTCGAATATAACACTCTTACACAGAGGAAAAAGGAAATATACACGCCAAAGAGTTTATAATTTTTCAATAACATTCGTTATCAAAGTATACACATACGTACGACAACACTATGTAATGTTGACAACGCAACGTTGTCAATATTGCAACAATTCGTTGTCGAAATCTAAATGTTATACACATCCGTTGTCTAAATGTTAACAAACGTGGTAAGCTCACTATTGACAACGGATTATTTGTCAATATACTTTGACAACGGATGGTATTGAAAAATTATAAACAGTTTGGTGTCAATTTGGTACCAGGCGTGTATATTTCTTTTTCCTTCTGTGTACTTGTAGTTACTCTTACAGTTTGCTTCACATTAATTGACCGTTGGTGTATTCACTGTTGCTTCTTTACAACGACACAAATACATTTAAATAAAATCAAATAAACGTATTAGCAACAAATTACATAAAGAAATATTCCTCCTCTATAACAAGCAAATTGTTTACAGCATTTTTGTCTTTTGCTCTGAATAGCTGATGCTGCTGCGTATGGAATGAAAAAAAAAAGAAAAATAAGAAATTTTTAGCAAATACTTTTTTTGTCTACAAAGTTGCATACATCATCTTTTTTATTTTAACGTCATAAGTTTTAGTCTTTTTCGTCCTGCCTTTTATATTGCTTTTTCCGTCTGTCGGTCTGCTTTGCTATGCTTTAGTTTGCCTTTGCTGTCATAAGTTTCATAATTTTGTGTAAATACCAGTTAGTAAGAGGGTGTCTTTGGTAGGAATTCTTGTTATTTGATTTTGTTGCTGCTGCTTTTGCTACAACTACAATAAAAATATTTACAAGTTTTTTTCTAAACTAAAACTCTACTTTAACATGCTGTCAGTCATAAAGCTTCTTTGCCTTTTTTTATTTTTTATCTTGTTTTGCTGTTGTTGCTCTACTGTCTCCCATTTTCTGCTTTTTTAACTTTAACCAGCATGATCTACAAAGTTGGCAAAAAAAAAAAACACTTTATTTAACAAGTGCTAGAGTAACAAAAAATTGTATCAAAAAATATGAATGAAGAAGAAGAAAAAAAAAACAAAATTATGTACAACACGGTTTTGTATATGTTTATTTTTTTAACTTTTGTTTTTCTTTTGCTGTTACGGAAGGATTCTTTAAAAGAAAATTCCAATGAAATTGGTATTATTCATTGATAGAGTGGGTACGTCTTTAGTACATTTTACCACTTTAACTGTGTGTCATTATTTTTATATCACATTCTCAGCGGGTGCTGAAAATTCGTTTTAAGGAAACAAGCAATTAAAAGTGTCAAAAATATTTAATACAATCCCCTGCAGAAAAGTTTATTTTTTAAATAATTGTGGAAATGAATTGATGGCATGTGATATACAGCTCATTTGTGACAGAAGGGTCATATCGTACTAATATCAAACTTTAGGAAATTTCCTAATGATAAGCTATTTTTTTGATCGTAGGAAAACCGTAGAAAAGCACAAATTTTGAGAATATTTCCTATACTTATAAAACCAATTTTCAGCAAAATTCGAGAAAATTTGGGGAACATTTTCTTAGGTTAGGTTGATAGGAAGATGTATACACAACATCAAATCAGGAGAAATATATGTATTATTTTTCAATGTTTAGAAACTCAAAAACTCAACACAGAAGTTATTCCTAAGAATATTCCAATCAGTGTTAGTCAGGAATGTTATTTCCGGAATAACATAACTTCCAAGATACTTGAATCTAATTTCGCAGAATGCAAGGCAGAGAAAGTGGTCCAGAGTTTCATTATCCTCTCAACATGCTCTACATTCGTCTGAATCCACACGTCCAATTTTGCATAGATGTGCTCGTAATCCTGCGTGTCCAATCAGAATACGTACCATCATACCAACTTCAGACTTGCTCATTCTGAGAAGATTTCTCGTCTTACTCTCATCAGGGTCATCCCATAGGATCTTTGTGGTTCTACCCACCGTTTCATTATTCCAAGAAGCCTTATGGGATTCTCTCACCCATATTTTTAATTCAGCTTTTGTTGCGTCGAATGGTTTTGCGTTCGTCAGCTATTACATTTGGCCTTTCGTTTCCGACTACTCCCGAGTGGCCTGGTATCCATATGTAGTAAACCTTACCTCTGGGAGAGTATTTAGTTAAAGCTTTCTTACAATTCAATATGGTCTTAGATTTAATTCTATCACATGATATCGCCCTAATTGCCTTCTGGCTGTCGGTAAATACATATATTATGGGCTGTGGGTGCCATATTTATTCAAATCCAATTTACGCATTCTGTTATTGGTCGGACTTCTGTCTGGAGCCATGCGTGTAACAACGGATTCCTATTGGTATATGCTCTAATGTTCCGTTTGACCAACACATTCTATCTGGGATCAACATTTCAAAGTTTCCGCCATATTCTGTGTCTGGTATGCGATCAGACACGTCCGATGATTGTGTATAACCTTCCAATGTGTCCAGTATACATTGATGACGTGTCCTATAACTGCTTTTGGACAGTTCGCGTAACGTAAGCGCCGCCTCATATCTTAAATATGTTTCAATGGGTGGAATATCTAGCATCGTTTCCAGAGCCTTGGTTGAAGAAGTGCAAATGGCACGACTTATACTCAAACAGCATGTACGCTGAACTCCCTGTAGTAGTTTGATATTACACTTTTTGCCAAAAGCAGTCCCCCAGATTATTGAAGTATAAGTTAGAATTGGTCTAATTAGACTTTTATAAAGCCAATTTGTCATATCCTATCCTTTATGTGGTGTCTCCATTTTAATTTTCGGTCAAGGATTACACCTACATAAGTACTTAACTTTGTCTGTCACCGGTAACTTCTTGCCCAGGAAGCATGGTTCAGTATACATAAAAAATTTTGTCTTTCTTGTGAAAAGACAGATTTCCATCATCGCTGAGTTAACATTGAGGCTTCTAGGTTGAGCTCAGCTCAAGGCCGTATTCTCCTCAGCTCTTCTACACAATTAATTTGGATCCTTTCATATCAGACAGGTCTAAGTCCTTTCTCGGTTAGGGTCCTTAGGAGGCTATTAATCGTAGTAACCCAGAGTAAAGGTGACAAAATGCCACCCTGTGGTGGTACCTCGTACATCTTTCAGCTTATCCATATGTTCCTTAGCATGTTGTTGATCCAGTTACGGAGCACCCGGTCAACATAAAACTGTTCTAGGGATTGGATAAGAGTATCAGTGTTCACGTTATTGAAGGCGCCTTCGATGTCAATGCATACCGGCAGTGTATACAGTTTGCTCTCGAAAGACTCACCTTTGAAGTGGACAACTTTGTTTAAAGCGGTTTCCACCGATCGTCCCTTTACGTAAGCATGCTGTTTATATTTAAGGTCTTTATCGGGTATACTGCTTTTAAGCATAATATCGACTATCCGTTCCTAGGTTTTAAGTAGGAAGGACTTAAGGCTTATTGGTCGATAGTACTTAGGTGTCGCATAGCTAAGATTCCCAGGTTTGGGTATAAATATTATCCTTGCATCTTGACATTTAAGTGGGGTATATGACAATTTCAAGCATGCAGTGAATATCTGAGACAGATGTATGGAAACCAGTTCCGTCTCCATCTATAAAAGTGCCGGTAAATGCCATCTTTAAGAAAACTAATTTTCGGAATAATTTGCTTGGAAAAATTTCCTACAGAAATCAAATTTTGGGAAAATTTCCCACAAAAAGTAAATTTTGGAAAAATTTCGTTAAGGAAGTAAATTTTTTGAAATTTTCCTAAAGAAAGCAAATTTGGAAAACTTTCTATTGAAAGCTAATTTTCAGCCAATTTCCTATAGAAAGCAAGCTTTTGGAAATTTTCTTAAGGAAAGCTAATTTGAGAAAACTTTCTATTTTCTTAAATAAAGCCAGTTTTTGGAATATTTCCTAGAGTAAGAAAATTTTGGGAAAATTTTCTACAGAAAGCTAATTTTGGTCAAATTTCCTACAGAAAGTAAATTTTTAGAAAAATTCCTATAGAAAGCAAATTTTCGGAAAATTTCCCATAGAAAGATATTGATATCTTTCTTTAAGGTTACTTCTCCATTCAATCTGATGGAATATTGTATCCATTATTTGTTTTAGTTGTTTACTTATTCGTTCTTTATTCTCTATTTATGCAATATTTTTATGCAATGACAATGGAACTTAATAGAGGATAAAACATGTTGGCAAAAACTTAAGAAAAACACAAGAAAGATACAAATTTATAGTAAAAGTTAGTTTTTGTTTTATTTTAGCTTATCAGTGTAGCTGTGAGCTTAAATATTTTTCTTGAGACTTTTTATAATTTAAATAAATTCATTGAAATAAATTTGTCGTTTGACTGGATGACTTTTGTTAGTTTTGTCATGATTAGATTAAAGAGCATGAAAGTTTTTAAGTTTAAAAAGAATTAAGTCGAAAATAAATTATGCTCGTAATTTAATGAGTTGCTAGCTTTAAGGTCTAATTATACAGGTATTAACTTTTTAATGTCATAGTTGAGTTTATTTGAAATTTTGCAAAAATATTTTATTATGTTTTATTTATGGGCTTTGTTTTGGGTGTATTTACAAAAGTTTCTTAAGAATATATTTTTTTTTTTGGATTTGTATGAAATGCTTTATAAATAATGTTGAAAATGTCAAACGTCCACCGTTTAACAGTTGTTGCCTTGATGAAATATTCATGCTGTCCATTGACTTTGTCACTATATATCGGTATATATATTGTATTTGATTTTTAAACAATTCTTGGAAAAGTTTTTTAAAATTTTATAAAATAAAAAATATCGAGGGACTATATTCAATAGTCGCTATCTGTCATTTTCATGAAAATGAGATTTTGATGGCAAAATATTCAGCAAACTATCCCGCATCTGTGATATAAATTTCAAAGAAAAAAAATATTTTTTGGCAATTTTATAGCTTTTTTTAAATTTCTCTATCTTAAAAAAAGAAAAATTCTGAATGCAAAACTCTCTATCTTATCCAAAAATTGCTTCAAACTCTATCCCTTTGGATGATTTTCTGTTGCAAAACAAGTCTTCTTAATAATTTGGACATGCTGAACACAAATCCGTCAAAATATTTAAAATCGGTCTAATAGTTTTTGAGATATCGCTCATTATGATACTAATTAAATCAATTTTATTGTCGTGTTTAACCATATAACTTTGATTTTGGACCAAAACATTATAATCTGTTGCTTTTTCAACAATTTGGTTTATTTTCCTCCATTAAATTGTATAAAATATAATATTTATTGATTTTAATTCAAATAAAAATTTTATATTTCCATGAAAAACTCTCTATCTGTTGGTTGAATGAATATTTTCGTAGAAAAATAAGCTCTATCTGATATAAATTTGTGAATAATTTTGCAAATAATGCAAAATTTAAAATTCTTTTTATATAAGGGTTTAGTATATGGTCGTAGAAATATATTGTAGAAGAAAAAATTTAAAAATCTTCACTAACTAGCGAAATAAACAGTTTTTTTGCTCTCCTGAAAACTTGTATTATTTTAGATAGGGACTATTGAATATAGTCCCTCGATATATACAATTGTAAGTTTTTCTGTATGCGTATGAGTAATATTTAATTACCAACAATTAATATTAAGTACACATTTAAGAAAATAACAGGAATTTTTACATTTAAACAATTTAACAACTTTAACACGCACAACCTTACGATTTAACCCAAAGCACTTGACCTTTTTTACAATCAAATACTTCAAAATCTATAGAAAAAAACACAAAAGGTCATTTTCAAAAATCGAACCACAAAATCGGTTAAGTAAAATTCTTATTTCATTTTAGCTTATTTTAGCCATAACGAAAAACTCAGAATTAACACAAGTAGAACAAATTTCAACAGCAATTTTTTGCTTTAACACCTGTTTCTTTAGCGTATCAGGGAAAAATCTTAAGCATGTTTAGATAAAAAAAGATTTTTTACATTAAGAAAAGTGAAAAAAGGTTACAAAATATTGTTACAATTAAAGTGCTACTCAATTTACTTTTGCCCACGTGAATCCACAATTAATTGTATCAAGCAAAATGTTTTAAATGTCCAGAATTCGCTTAAAAAGCCTAATATCGCAATGAAATTCTGGACAAATACATTTTATGTAAACATAGGTTCATCCACCAATGGGGATCGGTCCATATTTTCCCTCAGTTCCAATATAAAGCCTCTTACAGAAAATTAGTTTTTTCATCAATTAATTGCTTAAATACATATATCGGAGGTATTTATCTTAAATGCTTTATTATGAAAAATAAACCACATTCTATTCTCTTAACTGATGTTGGGTATCATATACTTTCTTACTTGTTATACGACTGGCTCTAATTTGGGGGATAAAGTGGGCCACAGAAACAGAAATATACCACCGTTTACCTAATCATAACACAAGCTGCCAGCCAGAAGTCCGAGCAATAACGGAATACGTAAATTGGATTAGAATAAATATGGCGCCCACAGCCCTTAATATATTCACTAGAGCCCTGCATGAGTAACTCTATTTGCTACACACAATGAGTGACTCATTGCTTTGCACTCAACTCATTGTTTGTTTAGAATAGTATTTACAAAGTTTTGTTATACTCAAACGTTGTGAGTACTATCAAGTGAATGTGCAACTACATTCAAATCGAGCGAGTAAACAATTTGTTTATGTTAAAACAATACAAAATAGATTGTTTGAATCGAATGAATCGATTCAAACTTTTTCTTGAATAAATGGTGAAAATTTTGAATGCTGTTAAAACTAGTTCCTGTGGCCCGAATTCGCTGAAATTTGGTAGTCTTGAGTACAATTGATGACAAGATAATATTATGTTCGAATATTCGAAATTAAGTTCGAAAATTCGAAGTTATGTTCGAAAAATTTTTTATGCTTTTAAATTATTCTTTGAGTCCAAAAAACTAAAAAAAAAATTTTCGAAAATTCGAACTCATGTTCGAAAAAAATTTAAAGCTGATAAAACCAGTTTCCGTGGACCAAATTGGCTGAAATTTGGCAGTGTTAAGTACAGTTGATGACGCTACTATATTATCTTCGACTATTCGAAATTAAGTTCGAAAATTCGAAGTAATATTCAAAAAATCTGTTAATTTGTCGAACTTAAAAATTGTTTTGCTTTCACTCGATTCACTCACTGTATACTACTTGAATTGAATCACACAAACACTCTCATTACTTGTTTCGTTTGAATTGAGTATTGACTAACATTCCTTATTTTCAAATATACTATTCATTTCATTCATAAAACAATGAGTGAGTCAAACACAGTGTTTGAAAAAAATCAAATGTTTTAATTTATTATTTAAGTCACTCATGCAGGGCTCTAATATTCACCGACAGCCAGAAGGCAATTAGGGCGATATCAGATGATAGAATTAAATGTAAGACCGTATTGGTTTGTAAGAAAGCTTTAACTGAATACTCTACCAGAGTTAAGGTTTACATCATATGGATACCAGGCCACTCGGGAGTAGTCAGCAACGAAAGGGCTAATATAATATCTTTAAAGGGAAGAGAGCTCGAGGTAGTTAACCTTGACGTAACAAAAGCTGAATTAAAAATATGGATGAGAGGATCCCATAAGGCTTCTTGGAATAATGAAACGGTGGGTAGAACCACAAAGATCCTATGGGGTGACCCTGATGAGAACAAGATGAGAAATCTCCTCAAAATGAGCAAGTTTGAAGTTAGTATGATGGTACGTATTCTGAGTGGACACACAGGATTACGAGCACATCTATACAATATTGCCCGTGCGGATTCAGACGAATGTAGAGAGAGAGGACAATGAAACTCTGGAGCACTTTCTTTGCCACTGTCAAGCATTCGTCAAAGTTAGAGCCATGTATCTTGGAAATGATGTTATTCCAGAAATAACATTCCTGACTAACACTGATTGGAAAATTCTTAGGAATTACGTCCAGGAAAATGAGTTTCTGAACATTGAAACAACAACAGGCCCGATAGTGGCCTAGATGTACTTCTTCAGATTTGATGTACTATACATCCTCCTATCAACCTAACCAAACCCTTAATTTGATGTTTGTTACACCCTACACCACTATAGCGTTTGTGCTGATGTTTGTAATACCCAAAACTATTGATCCTACATCCACCTCAAAGTACACCAATCGGCTCAGCCACTCACTTTCTGAGTCGATTTAGTTATGTCCGTCTGTGTGTCCATATAAACCTTGTGGGCACTCTACAGGTAGCAATTTTCAAGATAATTTGATGAAATTTGGCACATACTCTTCTTTTGAGCCAAACCTATTGAAAATTGTTAAAATCAGTCCATTATTTCGTAGAGCCCCTATACAACCGTACCACCCGGATAGGGGTTTGAGCTCATAAATATGTTAAATGTTCTTCAAAAAGTGACAAAACTTAGTTTTATATGACTTAATGATACTGCTGATTTACGTGATGATCGGGCCTCGTTTGACCCTATCCCCCATAAAAAGTCCCCTTCAAAAAATAACTTGATGGTGAAAATGCACTTATAAACACTAATATCATGATGATATTCTGTATAAATAACTAATGTAGACATAAATAAATAATCATAATTTTTAACATAATCACTGGTGTAGGGTATCATATAGTCAGCCATGCCCTATTATTACTTGTTTATTTACTGAATTTGTGTTGTTTTCATCAATACAGTGATTGTAAACTGTGTGTTTAGAAAATTGTTTTGAAAATTTTAGGAAATTTTCAGGAAATTTCTATAGGAAATTTTCAGGAAATTTCTATAGGAAATTTTCCGAAAATTTTCCTTCTGTAGGAAATTTTTAAAAATTTGCTTTCTATAGGAAATTTTCCCAAAATTAGCTTTCTATAAGAAAATTTTTGAAAATTTGCCTTCTATATATAATAATTTGCATAGGATATTTTCCGAATATTTGCTTTCTATAGGAAATTTTCACAAAATTTGCTTTCTATAGGAAATTTTCCATAATTTGCTTTCTAAAGGAAATTTCCACAAAAAATTGCTTTCTATAAGAAATTTTCTGAAAATCAGCTTTCTATGTTCTGATGTTCTGAAAATTTACTTTCTGTATAAAATTTCCCCAATTTGCTTTCTATGGGAAATTTCCCCAAAATTTGCTGTCTATAGGAAATCTTTCCAAAATTTTCTTTCTTTAGAAAATTTTCCCAAACTTAGCTTTCTTTAGGAAATTTCCCCAAAATTTGTTTTTTTTTTAGAAAATTTTGGCAAAATTTGCTTTTTTTAGTAAATTTTCTCAAAATTTACTTTCTATAGCACAGTTTTCGGAAAATTTATTTTTAATGTAAGATTTCCCGTAAAATTACATTTGTAATCGATGTAAACTACCACTGTAAACAGCAGTAACCCCAAATATTATAAAAGACAGTCGCCCCAATGTGGGGGATATAAAACGTTGTGTGTATTTGTATTCGTAGATTTGTTAATATTTGTAGTGGCTTAATGTTGTTGGCTTTTTGTTTGTTTTTTTTCTGGTTTCAGTAGTAAAATCATATCTATCATATTTTTTTTTTTTTGGTGCAAAGTATTTTTGAACTTATGTACGTGTGTCGTCTGTATCAGTTGTTAAAATATTTTCACAGCTTGTGGCACTTCCGGCTATAAGCAGTCCTTGGTATCTAAACAATATTGTCTGTTATTTTTGTTGTCTGCTTTTTATCTTTATCTAGCCTTTCATTAAATATTTTGTATTTAAGGCTTTATAGTAATATTTAAATGTGTTTTTTCTTTTGAGCGAAAAATGTTGTACTTTGTTTCATTTAAAACAAAAGCATGACCTTAAGGTATTCTAGTTACTTTTGTTTGTTGATGTTTTGGCTATTAACTGAAATAAAAAGCAATAGCAACAATATTAATACTGAAATGTTACAAGGGGATTGGAGTTATTTTTTGTGCAATTTTTAACTTAGGATAAGCATTAACAAAAAACAAGTAAACCAAAAATTTAATCAGATCAGATAGACACTTAACAAACTGCTTGCTTAGTCTATACAGGAACTGTATGTTTAAATAGAAAATTAAAGTTTAATTAAAAGTATTTTATTAGTACAAAATTAAAGCTATGAAATGTTTTTGTTAAATTTAATTAAATAGTAAAATTTTGTTTATTTTATTATTACTTTATAAATTATTATATAAGTGATCCCAACTCTACAAATAATTGACAAGTAATTTCATTTAGGATATACTATATCGGATACCGACTAAACTGGTGTAAGTTGTATCGCAAATAATATCCAATAATGATCGAATGAAGAATATTCGAGTGAAACCCTCCAATTAGGAATATTATTTACTAACCAGCGTGATATCAATGCACCATGATCTGATACTATTAATAAGCGTTGGAATATTATCTTTATTAGATATAATGAGTATTGTATATAGGAGAACCTGATTCAGAGATATTTATCATTTTTATGGTCCCCTGCTCATCCTCGTTCAATCGTACAATTTTTCGTTTCAATTCCCTTATGCTGAATAACACAGGACGACAAAATTTGAAAAAATTCAAAACCCTGGGTTCAAGTTAGACATTTCTAAAGGAAATGCTGAATCCGAATATGAACAGATTTTCTCCATCACATCTGGGATTTGAGAAGTAATATCAGCACCAAGACAACTTTATTTATAAAATGTTGTATACCATCTAAAAGTCCATTCTGTCAACATAAAAATAAATAATAATATCTAACATATCTTCTTTATTCTTCGAGATATCTTCACTTAAATCTTTAAAACACATGGTTTTCGGTACTACACTACTATAGTGCGGAGAGTATTATGCTTGAACGATGTCTGTCCATCCGCCAACTTCAACGCATGATATTTCAGAAACTACAGCTAATTTTTTAACCATTTAGAAAGTATTTTCACAGGAAAATTTTGAAAAATACACTTTTTGTCAATTTATTTTAATATCAAGCTTTAGGTGAAGATAACTCCAAGAAGAGAGAAGATATGTCAGATGTTAATTTGTTTTAAAGTTACCAGAATGGACTGTCAGATGGTATACAACATTTTCTAAATATAGTTGTCTCGGCGCTGTTATAATGTCTCAAAAAGGGACAACAATTGAGTTTTTTCAAACTTTGTGTCCTGAAGTTCAAATCCCATATGTGATAAGGCTAGATTCGTATTCAGCCTCAATCCTCCAGAAAGTATACTTTGGTCAGTGGGTTAAACATTTATCGGCCTTCGTAAGTGTTTTATTCTACAGGAAAGGTACTCAAACTCTTTGAAAAAGGGGCTATGCCAAATCATAAATACCCTCCACCAGCAAGCTATTTTTTATACCATTCACCACCATCAGTCGAGATATAAGTTTGTCGTTCCGTGTGTAATACTAAGAAATATTCATTTAAGACCAGTCCTTATGAAATTCTAGCTATGTCCGTTTGTCCGTCTGTCTGTCTGCCTAAAACACGCTCGCGTTAAAACTAAGCAAAGGAAATCAACCAAATTCACCCAAAATATTTATTATTATACTAAGCAGTTCGGTATTGAATATCAGCACAACGGAAAATCGGTTCACAACGTAAAAAGTTATGAGTAAAAATTTCAGACTACCTCGAAAAAAATAATTCTTAAGAAGTTTTCTCAGAAACTACCAAAGATATTTCGATGAATTTTGTCATACATTATTTTTTCAGGGCACTGATCTTTAATCAAAATCTTTAAAATTGATCCAATATTATTTCCGTAGCCCCCATACAAAGGTATATATTCCCGGAAATTAGTTTATCATTAATTACTCCCTCAAATATATCGGTATCAACACAAAATTTTACACATGCAAATATAATATAAACAGAAATCATACTACCAACGCATATCTCAGTTGGTCCACAATTGGTCATAGCTCCCATATAAGGTCCACTTCCGAATATCTTCTAAACGCACATATTTCATTGATGCATAATGCTATTGTGATAAAATTCGAGTTGAATATGTTTTGTGTGCATACACATCATTCTACGAAATTTTTTTCGGTTCATTATTGGTCATAGCTCCCATATAAAATCCACTTCCGAAAATCACTTAAACGCACTTATTTCTTTGTCAAATAAAGCTATCTTGATAAAATTCGACACAAATATGTTCTGTATAAATATGAATCACTCTATGATTTTTTCGGGATACGCCCATAATTGGTCATAGCTCCCATATAAGGTCCACTTCCGAAAATCACTTAAACGCATACATTTCATTGAATTCTAAACCTATAGGGATAAAATTTGACTTGAATATGTTTTGTGTACATATAAATTATTGTACCGATTTTTGACGGATCGGTCCATTATTGGTCATAGCTGTCATATAAGGCCCATTTCCGAAAATCACTTAAATGCACACATTTCATTGTTAAATAAAGTTATCTTATAAATTCAATACAAATATTTTATTTGTTTATATATGAATCACTTTACGACATAGGCCCGTAATTGGTCATAGCTCCCATATAAGATCCACTTCCCAAAATCACTTTAACACATATGTTTCTTTGAATAATAAAGCTATCGGGATAAAGTATGACTTGAATGTGTTTTGTGTACATAAAAATCATTTTATTATTTTTTTTTTCCGGATCGGTCCATATTTGGTAATAGCTCCCTTATAAGG
This sequence comes from Lucilia sericata, assembly GCF_015586225.1. Classification (NCBI taxonomy): domain Eukaryota; kingdom Metazoa; phylum Arthropoda; class Insecta; order Diptera; family Calliphoridae; genus Lucilia; species Lucilia sericata. Next base: position 32,456 of record NW_023995651.1, on the reverse strand, counting down.
GCCACTTCAAAAAATCACACATATTTCATTATCAAATAAAGCTATCTTGATAAAATTCGACACAAATATGTTTCGTGTACATATGAATCACTCTACGAAATTTTCCCGAATAGCCCCGTAATTCATCGAATTATCTTTTGTAGTTTGTGAAAAAACGACTTAAGAATTACGAAAAAACGTATGTAATTTTTTCCAGGTAGTCTGAAATTTTTACTCATAACTTTTAATGTTGTGAACTGATTTTGCTGATTTTCTATACTATACTGCTTAGGACAACAGTGAATATTTTTGGTGAATTGAGTTTGTTTATTTTGCTTAGTTTTAACGTGAGCGTGTTTTAGACAGACGGACATAGCTAACTAGACTCAGAATTTGATAAGGACCCGGAATATATACATATACATTGCTGGGTCTCAGATGAATATTTCCTGGTGTTATACACGTAATGACAAACTTATATATACCCTCTATCATCACTGATGGTGGTGGAGGGTATAAAAATTAAATGTAAAACTAATTTAAACATATTTAAAAATTTCTTTTTAAAACACCACCTCACCTTCACATTTGACTTATTTAGTTTATTTTATTTAATTCCCTACTTATGTATGTATGTACATTGTACATACATATATACATATTTTCTATGTCATCATTACTATAAGTCTGTTTTAATTTTTTATTTGAATACAACTGCCGGAATTTATTTACAAAGTCATCATCGATAATAGATTTTTTCTTGTTCGCGTTTATTTAAATTTTCTTTTATTTCATTTCAATACAAGTATTATCAATCAATTTGAAAAATTATCTGACTTGTTTATTCATCATGATATTTTTTATTTATATTTTTTTGTGCTCAATGAGAGAGTAATATATGTAAACATATGCCCGATAGTTTTTCGAGGATATACATACTTGTAAATTTTTTTAATGGGTATAATGCCTAACTTTACCTTGTATATGTGTAAAGCATTTGTGAAAGTGTTGTAAAAAGTCTGTTAGTAACAGTTAAAACATATTTAAGTACTGCAGGGTTTATACATATTTTATTCAAACATGTATTTAATATTTATGTTCTATTAAACATACTTTATTTAAATAACTAGATTATTTGCATATTATTTTCTCAGTTAATAAATAATATACATGCATATGTATACAACATGTTGACATGTATTTGTTTGCACATACATACATTTAAATACAAACAAATTAGGGTGGCTTTAGTTGCTGTGAAAATACCTACAATCAACTCTTAACTAACTATACTTAGCTAAAATACAAAAAGAACTCGCTAATAGATTTAGGACAATAGCCTTGGGTATATCAACGAAATTGATTGCTTTTGACAAGACAACCCTAATATACATACATATATTCAATTATATCATATGTACATTAAAAGTTAATTTTCAATGCAATATTTTCTTTATTCTTTATATTTGAAATAAATTCAAAACTGAATATTTATAAATACATTTCTATATGCAAAAGTAGTATTTTGCTATTTATCTGCTAAATAAATAGAATTTGAATAAATTTTTTATAAATATACAACATTTCTATTTTAAAATGGAATTCTATTTAATTACTTTAAAATGTCTATATTAAAGAAAATTAAAAAAAAAACAAACAGTTCTAAACAAAAGTTTTAATAAGTAAATGGAATAAATAAAGAATAAATACTAAGCAATAATAAATAAATAATTGAAGTCATTTGTAAACTAATTTTGTGCAAATTGTGAAAATGTTGAAATAAAACTGATTTTTTCTTTGTATTTAATCGGCAAATACACAATATTTTAGAAATTTTGTTTTTATATCCTCCACCACCATCAGTTGTGATTGAGGTTATGTGTATATAAGTTTGTAATTCCGTGTGATGCACAAATAAATATTCATCTGAGACCCAACAAAGTATAGACATATATTCCGGGTATTCAATAAATTCAGAGTCTATTTAGCTATATCCGTCTGCCTGCCTCAAATTCAACGAAAATATTTATTATTAAACAGTTTGGTATTGAAAATCAGCAATATCGGTTCACAACGCAAAAAGTTATGAGTACAAATTTCAGACGTTTTTACATGTTTTTCCTAATTATGGAATAGTTTTTTCACAAAGTTCTAATTTTTTGTATTTAATTTAAAGTTATGAGAGGTTAATTTGGATTTTAATCTAACCTATGAAACATCTGAATAATCTAGTAATATTCCAGATATACGAATTTTTGTATATAATTTATATGAGAGGTTTCCCTTAATGAAAGTCCGCCCATTTTTTCATAAATACTTATATTGACTCTAAAGTGGTTCCGACAAAATTTGAGAAGTCTTACTGTTTTTTTTTTTCTCAGATATACTAATTTAAGATTTTCTTCATTTGGGAGGTCACGCCCATTAGATCTAGATCACCCTTACTATTCCCATATATTTATGTGGATGTCAAAGATATCCATATAAAAGACGCTAGCTGTTGTACTTTCTGAGATCTGCGACTTTTAATACCTATTTTGTATGTGGGCGTGGTACTACCACATAAAATTTCGAAATAAAAAGTAGACTAGGGTAGAAGGGGGATCATTTGCCATAGGGGCACATCTGCCAAAGCGAATAACTTGAAAACCGAGTAATCGATTTTATCGCATTATCAAATTTTGTTTTCGTTTATCGATTATCTATCATCCCTGAAAGTTTGAAACATTAACTTTACATATGATGGGAGGCAGACGTGATTAATTGTTTTTCAAAGGGCTGTGAAAATATTTCACTGTGTGAATTTTTTGTGCTTTTGTGATAGAAAAAATATATTGGTCAATAATAGTGAATAATAAGACATAATAATATTTTCGATAATATAATTTGAAGCCCGAAAAAAATTTAAACTAAACCCCAGAACTGCCCGTGGGGCACATTCGACAAATATATGTAATGCTTGTGATGTAGAACAAAATTTGGTTAAAATATAGAAAAAAAATCAGTAATAATTTGTTTAATTTTTTTGTTAAGTTATGTGAAATAAACAATAAATATCTAGTTTATTATACTTTGTTTAGTGAATTAAAATATAAAACAGCAAAATAAGTTTTTATTTTTTAATTTTTTTGGCTTATTTTACTAATGACAAATCTGCCCCATCCCCTTGGCGTATTTACCCCATGGATGGAGCGGTATCGCCGTTTTTGGTCAGTGCGGAAAAGTTAAAAAATATGTGCATGAGGATGACTTAGGAAAGATTGAAAGGGATAAAACTAAAGCCAACATATCTAAGTATCTGAACCAAGACAAAAATTAAGAATATGTATTGTGGTTTTAATTTGAGGCCGCCTCAAAAAAAAAAAGTGGCTATGATCCCTATAGATCCTTCCAGACAAATAGAAAGACACTGTGAAAATTTCAGGAAAATCGGTCCGCCCGTTTAGCAATCTATAAAGTCCAAAAAAACATACAAACAAATATTCAAACAAACATACAAACACACATTCATTTTTATATATGTACTAGCTATACCCAGTATGCTTTGCACTGGGTATAGCTAAAAGCAATAAGTATAAATAAAAAACCCACTTAACGATTTTGAAGATTCTAACTACAATAGTTTCCAGATTTACAATATCTTACATATGAGAGATGTCAAGCAAATTATTGCTAGTTCGCCTGTTTCTATCTATCGCCAATTTCTATCTATCTATGAAAAATTTTAAGAATATAAGAGTTTCCAAGGTACACGAAATTTTGTAATTAATTCATATATGTGGTGCCAAGCCACCCATTGAAAGTCCGCCCGTTATTCTCTAAATGTTCCCATGAATGTCAAAGTTCTTCATGTAAAATTTGAAGATTCTCTAATAGTTTCTCAGTGGGGGCTTCAAGCTCACCAGATGAAAGCTCGCACTTTTTCCCCAATATGTTCGGATGAATATTAAAATAATTTGTGCAAAATTTTAAGAATCAACTTCTATTAGTTTCCAATATAAACGAAATTATATATTTAATTCATATGGGAGGTGCAAAGTTCCCCATTGAAAGTCCGCCCGTTATACTCCAAATGTTCAGATGAATGACAAAATTCTTCAAGTAAAATTTTAAGATTCTAGCTCTAATAGTTTCTCAGATATACGATTTTTTCTATTTAATTCATATGGGGGCTCAATTTTAAGATTCTAACTGTAATAGTTTCCAAGATAAATGAATTTTTGTATTTAATTCATATGGGAGGTGCTACGCCCCCTAATGCTAGTCCGCCTACTTTTTGTCCTACATAATCATATTGACACTAAAGTGGCTCCGACAAAATTTGAGGACTCTAACTGTTATATAATCTCAAATATACGGATTTAATATTTTCTTAATATGGGCGTGGATCCTCGCCCACTTGGAATTTAAAAATAAAACGTAGCTCATTACCTATTCCAGACATGTAGGAATACGCTGTGAAAATATGAAGAAAATCGGTTCAGCCGTTTAGTAGTCTATAACGTTCAAACATACAAACAAACACATATATAAATATACTAGCTATACCCAGTGTGCTTTGCTACCCTAAAAGGAATATGTATAAATAAATACCAGATTTATTATATGTTACATATGAAAGATGTCAAGCAAATTATTGCAAGTTCGCCAGTTTCTATCTATCGCCAATTTCTATCTATTTACAAAAAATTTGAATAATATAAGAGTTTCCAAGATGCACGAAATTTTGTATTTAATTCATATATGTGGTGCCAAGCCCCCCATTGAAAGTCCGCCCGTTATTCTCTAAATGTTCACATGAATGTCAAAGTTCTTCATGTAAAATTTGAAGATTCTAGCTCTAATAGTTTCTCAGATATACGAATTTAATTCATGTGGGGGCTTCAAGCCCCCCGGATGAAAGTCCGCCCTTTTTCCCCCAAAATATTCAGATGATTATTAAAATAATTTGTTCAAAATTTGAAGAATCTAGTTCTATTAGTTTCCCAGTTAAACGAAATTTTGTATTTAATTCATATGGGAGGTACCAAGTAACCCATTGGAAGTCCGCCCGTTATACTCTAAATGTTCAGGTGAATGTCAAAGTTCTTCAAGTAAAATTTAATGATTCTAGCTCTAATTGTTTCTCAGATATACGAATTTTTGTATTTTATTCATATGGGGGCTCCAAGCCCCCCAGATGAAAGTCCGCTCTTTTTTCCTTAAAAATGTTCAGATGAATATTAAAGTTCTTCGTGCAAAATTTTAAGAATTTAGTTCTATTAGTTTCCCAGATAAACGAATTTTTGTTTTTAATTAATATGGGAGGTGCCGCTCCTCTCATGGGTATTCCGCCAATTTTTTACCCAAAATGTTTATATGGATGTTAAAGTTCTTTGTGCAAAATTTTAAGAATTTAGTTCTATTAGTTTCCCAGATAAACTAATTTTTGTATTTAATTAATATGGGAGGTGCCGCTCCCCTCATGGGTAGTCCGCCAATTTATTACCCAAAATGTTTATATGGATGTTAAAGTTCTTCGTGCTAAATTTTAAGAATTTAGTTCTATTAGTTTCCCAGATAAACGAATTTTTGTATTTAATTTATATGGGAGGTACCACGCCCCCTAATGCTAGTCCGCCTACTTTTTGTCCTAAATGATCATATTGACACTAAAGTGGCTCCGACAAAATTTGAGGACTCTAACTGTTATATTATCTAAAATATACGGATTTTATATTTTCTTAATGTGGGCGTGGCTCATCGCCCACTTGAAATTTCGAAATAAAAAGTAGCCTATTACCTATTCCAGACATGCAGGAATATGCTGTGAAAATCGGTTCAGCCGTTTAGTAGTCTATAACGTTCAAACATACAAACATACAAACAAACACACATTCATTTTTATATATATAGATATATATAGATAGATAGATATAGGTATCATATTACTAACGTAGATCTGTATCGGTTCATAATTGATCATAGCTCCCACTTCGGCTACGGATATTTTCTGCATATACAGATAACGCTAAAAATTTTTCCGATTGGTTCATAAACGGGCCTAGTTCCACGCTGCGAATTTATTTTTCGAAACGGTTTATAATTGGTCATAGGTCCACTGCTGAAAATCATTTAAATGCATATAATATTTGCATAAATACTTAGGTATTGTTTATACATACATATGTATATGATTTTACCAAATTATCGCACAGCCCAAACGGCTCAACCTAGAATCATGAAATTTTAACAGTAGATGTGCTTTTGGTTATGTAGATCCACTAAAGAAGGAGTTTTCGAAATTTGTGCATTTAGGGATAAAAAAGGGGAAAACAAGTTTTCTTAATTATCTTACCCAATATTAGTGATACAAGAAAAATGCACCTGTATCTACCCTTAAAATAAGCTGATGGGTGTCTGGTACTTTTTTGAAATTCGTACTTTTAAGGGGTAAAAATGAGTAACAAAGGTGATTTTGGTACCTTTTTTGTCCTTTATAACTTTTTAAGAAATTTTTGTAAATATTTTGGACATATCTTCCAAAATTATTAAAATTTAGTCCTTTTGGGGTGTAAAAGAGAGAATACTGTACTTTTGGTACTTTTTTATAGCACATTAATAAAAACTTTTTTGAATTATTGACGTATACCTATTAAATTACGGAATAAATCTGTAATATTTATTGAAACAAGATATTTGATATTTTATTTGAGGAGAAAAAAGTAAAAAACAAGGGAAAAAAACGGAAATTGAATTTTATTCAATCTCATTGAGCCAATTTTTATAAAATTTGAAAAATAGTTAATTTACACATTCGAGTACTAAGGCCTATATGGAACCAAATTTGGGTTAATTGTTTGGTACTTTTTGAAAACAGAATATTTCTGGAACAAATTAATTTTGTTACTTAATCCTTAAACTGAACATAGAAACATAAAATTTAACATGACTAAATGGAAATCTATTGGAGGTGTATTTTAGGTATTTTTCCTTCTTCAAATGGTACTTTTTCTATATTCTATAATATTAAGCCAAAACATAAGATTATTGAACAAACACTGAATGAGCTTTTTGTTGGGTTTAAACCCCTACGTTATGATTTTACTAAAATTGACTTGCAAATCAAACCATTAGTAGAGAATATAAACAAATATCCCTTAAAATTTATTATTGATTTTTTGTTACATTTATCATCTTTTACGCATTATATTTTAGCAATTGAGACAAATTAGGTCTACTACGTTTTAAAATTTATTAATGTTAAGTGACGTCAATTCTTTCTGAGAAAGAACATAAAAAAACAAACTTAAGTTAACCCTTTTTTATTTAATTTAAAAATTCCCAACTTAAAGTGTCTGTGTTTTGTGCATTTTAAATGAGAATTAACATTTACATCTTTTTTAGAACAAAAAAGCCCGAACAAAAACACACCTTTAAAAATTTTGCTTATTTAGTTTATAAACAAATATCCTTGTCTGACTGTTTTGGGTCTCTTAAGACAAGGTTAATTTTTTAAATCACTTTAATTTAAGGGAAATTACAATCTACTGTTAACTTGTTTTATTTGTGTTCTCATTGGGTTTTGGCGTTATTCTATCTTTAAGAAAATCTTCCTCATTAAACAAAGTAATTAGTTGTTTTAAGGTAGATGACACTTACGACGTTTGATAAGTCAATTTTTAAGTAATAAAATAAGTAGCTAATTATTTTAAGAACTTTTAAAGGATAAAATGACAGACGATAGAAAAAGATAAAAATAACTAAAAAAATATTTTATAGAAATTTTTATATTTTTTTAAAAGATATATTAAGGGAGTAATTTACCCTTAAAAGCATGCTTTAAAATACATTTGGATTTTATTACACTTTTTTTATGTTAATAACATTGAAAATAGGATAAGACATTTTATAAATATCATAATTTTTGCTTCTAAAGAGTTAAATGTGCAAACCTATTAGACGTAAATATAACCCAGCAGTTGTGTCTACGGAGTATTTAAAGTATTTAAATAATCCATAGCAGAGTCAATTATCCATATAAAATAATTGAAGCTGAAGATTCAATTGATAGTTGTTATGAAAAATTTTTTATAAAATTTTTAAATTGTTACTGGTACCACGTACAGCAGGGAAAGTACAAAGCTGTCATTTTATAGATATGTGTAAAGTAAAATAAGGAGTGATAATAAATATGCTGAAAAGTCGTCGATTATATTTCTAACAATGACATATGATTTTAACATACAAAAGCATAATATGTTTATGTGAGTTTAGGTTTGCATTAGCACATGTTAAAATACATACATTTGTATGTATGTATGTATGTATGTATGTATGTATGTATGTATGTATGTATGTATGTATGTATGTATGTATGTATGTATGTATGTATGTATGTATGTATGTATGTATGTATGTATGTATGTATGTATGTATGTATGTATGTATGTATGTATGTATGTATGTATGTATGTATGTATGTATGTATGTATGTATGTATATTTTCGATTTGCAGGTACAATATTACCCAGCAAAAAAGTGTGGAAATATATGTAGTATTTTCATCACAACTAGTAACCCGAAGTGCTTTAAATTCGGGCGAAAAACCTATGAATTTTACATTAGCGTGTCATTGGAGGAATATTGTTCATTTTTGACAACTTTGAACTACATCTTATTTTATTTTTTGTAGCATTAAAATGCGATATTAGGATATCAAAAACAAACCAATTCTTTAAATGACACGCTTATGTAAATTTAATTGGTTTTTACCAAAATTTGAAGTATGTACTTCGAATATGTTATTTGTAGTGACTTTTCACATATCTTTCCTCACTATTAATTGGGGTTTCATTTGCAAGGACATTTTTGGTTTAGTTAGTTAGTTAGTTAGTTAGTTAGTTAGTTAGTTAGTTAGTTAGTTAGTTAGTTAGTTAGTTAGTTAGTTAGTTAGTTAGTTAGTTAGTTAGTTAGTTAGTTAGTTAGTTAGTTAGTTAGTTAGTTAGTTAGTTAGTTAGTTAGTTAGTTAGTTAGTAGTTAGTTAGTTAGTTAGTTAGTTAGTTAGTTAGTTAGTTAGTTAGTTAGTTAGTTAGTAGTTAGTTAGTTAGTTAGTTAGTTAGTTAGTTAGTTAGTTAGTTAGTTAGTTAGTTAGTTAGTTAGTTAGTTAGTTAGTTAGTTAGTTAGTTAGTTAGTAGTTAGTTAGTTAGTTAGTTAGTTAGTTAGTTAGTTAGTTAGTTAGTTAGTTAGTTAGTTAGTTAGTAGTTAGTTAGTTAGTTAGTTAGTTAGTTAGTTAGTTAGTTAGTTAGTTAGTTAGTTAGTTAGTTAGTTAGTTAGTTAGTTAGTTAGTTAGTTAGTTAGTTAGTTAGTTAGTTAGTTAGTTAGTTAGTTAGTTAGTTAGTTAGTTAGTTCGTTCGTTCGTTTCGTTCGTTTCGTTTCCGTGGTCGTTCGTTCGGTCGTTCTTCGTTCGTTTCGTTCGTTCTTCGGTCTCGTTCTTTCGTTTCGTTCGTTCGTCGTTAGTTCGTTTTCGTTGTTCGTTCGTTCGTTCGATTTCGTATCGTTCGTTCGTTCGTTCGTTCTTTCTTCGTCGTTAGTTCGTTCGTTGGTTTTCGTTTTCGTCGTTCAGTTCGTTCGTTCGTTAGTTACTTCCGTAGTTTGTTACGTAGCAGGTGTGTTGAGCACCGGAGGTGGTGAAGCTGCTCTGGCTAAGTTTGTGGCTTGCTTTGCTTTCAGTCGTAAATACGTGAAGGCTAGTTGAATCTTTCAATGGCTATTAACAACTGACTCCATTTATTTATTGACCAACGATTTGTATCTATTTTACAAATACATTCATACATATGTACATAAATCGTATATATGTATGTTATAGCTCTAATACATGACTACCTAATACAAACAAGTAAGAGTGTTATATTCGGCTATGCCGAATCTTATTTACCCACCATCAAATCACTGTCATATAAATAAACTTTGATATTTTGAATATTTTATTATTATGTATCGATATTAATGAGAACATCATTGTAATATTTGAAAGAGGTCCATTAATGGGGGTTTAACTATTGACAGTGCTCTTTCGAATTAAATATGTTTATTTATATAGGGAGTAGGGTTATATATACACATATGGACCAATTCTCACAAAAGTCGGTAGGAAGATTTCAGTTTATTTATTTCAAATTTCATAGCTCTACTTGTATTTTTTAGCCAGTAATGAGCATTAAAGTCATTTTCTTAAAGTGACCTTCTACGGGGTTAAGGTTAATTATGGACCGATCCTCATAAAATATGGTAGAGAGATTTTAGCTAAAAATTAGTTTATGTCGAATTGCATCGAATTTCATTTACGCCAGTAATGAGCCTTTACGTTATTTTCTGATGGGGACCTTAAATAAAAGGTAGAGTCAATTATGGACCGATCCCCACAAAATTTTGTAGAGAGATGTTAGCTCATACAAAACTATATCGAATTTCATCGCCTTACTCGCTTTTTTAGGCCAGTAATGAGCGTTAAAGTAATTTTCTGTTAGGGACCTTATATGCGGGATAGGGCCATTAAGGCCCGCCAATAATGAGCGTTAAAGTCATTTTCTGAAGGGGATCTTATATGGGGGGTAGGGCCAATTATGGACCGATCCACATAAAATTTGGTAGAGAGATTTTGGCTCATATAAATCTTACTTCTGTGAAATTTCATCGCTATATTCATATTTTTAAGCCAGTAATGAGCGTTAAATTAATTTTATGGAGGGGACCTTATATGGGGGTAGGGCCAATTATGGACCGATCCACATGAAATTTAGTGGAGAGATTTTTACTCGTATGAAACTTAATTATGTCGAATTTCATCGCTATACTCGTATTTTTACGCCAATAATGAGCGTTAAAGTCATTTTCTGAAGGGAACCTTATATGGGGGGTAGGGCCAATTATGAACCGATCCACATAAAATTTGGTAGAGAGATTTTGGCTCATATAAAACTTACTTGTGTCAAATTTCATCACTATACTCGTATTTTTACGCCAATAATGACCGTTAATGTCATTTTCTGAAGGGGACCTTATATGGGGGGTAGGGTCAATTATGGACCGATCCACATATAGTTTGGTGGAGAGATATTGGCTTGCAAGAAACCCATGTTTAGCAAATTTCGTCCTTATATTCGTATGTTTAAGCCAGTAATCAGAATTATAGTAATTTTCAAAAGGGGACCTTATATGGGGGGTAGGGACAATTGTGGTTCTATGTACGACATAATTCAGAATTTTATTTCGGAGGTCAAAAAACTGACTTATGCAAAATCGTTGACCGATTTTGCCCATTTTCAATACCAAACATTTCTGATCAATAAAAAATATTTTGGGATAATTTCATCTCAATATCTCTTTTTTTGTGGACGCTATCGTGCCAACAACAGACAGACGGACAGACATAGCTAGATCGTCTTAGAATCTTACGAGGTCCCAGAATATATATACTTTATGGGGTCTGTGAACAATATTTCGATGTGTTACACACGGATTGACAAAATCAATATACCCCCCATCTTTTTTGATGGTGGGTATAATAACAAACATATGACATTGTTGCATACGCTATCGATGTGACAAACCGTATAGTGAAAGGTAAATTTAACGACAATTGTGATATTTAAACTAAATTTAAATACTTCAGAAAGTGCCACAAGTTCATAATTTTTTTGGTGGTTTTATTTTAATAATTTTTGAATTTTATATGCTATTGAACCTAGAAACATTAAATTAATCATGTAGAGTACGGAGTAAATGAGAACCAATAAAAGTGGACTTTTTGATACTGTTTTGTTCCGCAATTGGTACTTTTTGAATTTTCTATAATAAAAGTAAACTTTCAGAACGCTAACTTAATGAAAATCTGAAGGAAAGGATTTTTGTTACTTCTTGGTTCTATGACTGGTACTTTTGAATTTTTATGCATACTTGCAGCACCCTGATTGAATGAAATTCTATAAAAGGGGACTTTCTGGTACTAAGTTTTAGTATGGATCATGGTTCATATAGTTAAAAGTTATTTACTTCAAAATAATACCTAAATTTACAGACATTACAGAATAATTCACGATTTTTACATTTTTACATGTATTTATTATATACGTTCAAACCATTCACAACATTGTCATACTAATGTCATTTTTTAACATTTCTATACACAACACATCCTGTTAATTTACATGCCGCAAAAGTGTCATTCGTCCTTATTCATTTTTATTTACATCCATACATTTGTTATCTTCATAAGTAATACAACTGAACAATGACAGTGTGATAAAGGTTATACTTTAAAACATGTAAATTGTGGTTAAAATATACAATCCATACAGACATTCTCACGCCTTTTTTTGCCATATACATATACATGTACGTATGTATATTGTACAACCAAAATACCGGGGTTAGATTTAACATCATGCATAGACAAAAAAATCACACGAGCGCATGAAAATATTAGAAAAAGTACGTTGATCATTTAATATTTTAGGAAGAAAGCACATGTTAAAACTTTTAAATAAACCCTGCAGTCCAATATACCAGCCATTTCACTTACTTTAACCGAACCGATAGAGAAACAAATTTAAAGGGTGTCCTTTCTAGATTACATAGAGCAATGTCTCTACTATAGTGACTATAGTCACATGATTAAACCTGACGAAAAAAATAATTTTTAAAAATGTTTAATTGATTCGTTGTAGTACTGCTGGGTTTTACAACAGTAGAAATAATAGCGAAAAAATTAAGCAGGCAGTAAAAGTAAAAAAAGGGAAATCACGAAAGAAAAATCTTAAAGAAAAGTTTTTTTTTATACCTTTTGTTGACATTGTGTTACATAAATATCTTGCGTTTTAACTTTTTATTGTTGTATACATTTTAAACATATGAAATTTAATACTTTTTCTTCAAGAAAAAAAAAAAAAAAAAATAGAAAACTTCTTTATTTCTTTTATTACGAGAAATTGTTAGCTTGAATGGCTGTTTTTAGCTTAAAACGTGAGAAAAGTGTGCGTCTATTTTTAAGTAACTGTGAAAAAGAATTTAGCTTGAACAAGTAAATAATATTATATTGGTCTATGCCGTATCTTATGTACCCATCATCAAAGGATTGTAAATTTAAAGTAAATTTCGGAAGATATAGGACCATCATAGGATCAAATATGGACCGATTTCATGAAATATCGGATATAAATTATATAAATTATTGTTGTTATTCGTTAACATGCTTGGAGAATAATGCTAATACTTCCTTATAATGAAATACACATGACCCAACTAAGTTAAAATACCCTCACTCATGACAAAAGTTGGTGAAGTGTACACAAAACAACATTTGTCGCCAACTTAACATTTGAAATTTATATTCTACGCGTACATGCAGGAATGTATTGTCAGTGCTACTGTTCAACGCAATTCCTTTCAATGCGTTTTATTTTAAGCTTAAAACAAAAGTCATGCCGACAATTTTATTAGAGTAACCATGTGGTAAAATTCAAAATCCTAAATAACAAAGTTCCTTAATTTATTATGGATTAGTTTTTGTACTAACCTATTGACAATATACTAGTCTACAGAATTGTGTATTGACTAGTCTATGGATTATATATGTTGACCGATGCATTAGTCACTAGTCGACAGATTATTTTATGAACTAATCTATAGTCTAGTCCATATATTAGCATATAGGCGAAAGGGATTGTCTAAGTCCCCTGTCAAAAACCTAACTGGTGAGAATGTATTAGTAGAAGCACAAAAATAAACACAGTTGTTCAAAAGGTACTAAATAACAAATGTATTTTTGATACGTTATTTTTGTATGTTATTACTGGCATTTTATATACTAGTGAATGAAAATAATAGTTAATTAATTTTTTTTCAGAAGATATTTCATCTTAAAACATATTAGAAACACGCCTTTTATTTATTCTTTTAGGCACTACTGGAAAAAGAAAAAAAAATATGTAAAATACGTTTTTCATTTTCAATACGAAAATTTACAACTTTTCTTTTTTCAGTTTTAATTAAAATAACTCGGGGGAGTTTTCCAGTTTTTTCCTACCGAGCGCGTCCCCGGGTGGCGGATAGGGGGTGGTGATGGACCATCTGTCCTCTCCCAGCTTTAATTTCACTTAAGCTGAGGGAGGGCAGATTGTCCACCACCTGGGAATATTTTATTCCCCGCGGACCAAAAAACTGGAAAAAAAAAAACAAATATGGAAAATAAAAATAAAAATATAAAAGTTACGGTGCAGGGCATAAATAACCCAGTACCGGCGGCAAGTGTTGATCTACTCGCGAGTCACGTGTCGTCGTCATCCTGCAATCGTGAGCAGAATACTACTACGGAGGTGGGTACCTTGGCCTCCGTGGCGGACAATGCGTCAAGTGTACAGCATGCCGCTGGCAAAAATATAGGGGTGAAAGAGAAGGATGTACTCGGAGAGAGCTCTAAGCTACCTCAGCCTTTAAATATAGGTGAGGGTTCCGACTCTGAATCCTCAGATGATAATAATAATAATACCATTATAGCAAATCCCAAAAAGGGTGAAGTAGAGCAAATGGTGAAAGAGGTGAGTGATAGCATAGCTAAACTACCTATTACTAAGAAAAGACTTTCTGGAGCACAGAGGAGGAAGTTGAAAAAGATGCTTCAGGAAATCATAGTTAGTCAATCCCACGACACTCCAAAGGAAAAATCGGACTCTCTCACAAGATCTGAGGCAAAAAGGATCAGGTCTCCCGAGGAGTTGACAACTGAGAATAAACCTAAGAAGAAAAAGAGCTCCCCGTCTTCTAATACACAGTCGAAGCCAAGCCATACTTCACTCAAAGGAATCTCAAGTGAGAATCCTGCGAGTAAGGGTGACAACGCCAAGCCAGATATTCCGAAGACGAACACGTCGGCGAAATCAACCTCGAAGGTAAGGGAATCTCAAAAGAAGCCCCGAAAAACGAGGAAGGAGAAGCTAGAAGGAGGAAAAGGAAAAGGAAAAGAGCCGCCATCTTACGCCAAAGTTGCCAGAAGTAGGCACCGGAACGATCTCTGCTATGCAGTTTACGATGCCGGTAATCCGACAGGCAAAATTCCAATAGACCAACAGAGTAAAATAGAAGACCTGGTCAACAATAAGATAGTGGACCATGCAATCGCTTCAAAGGGCAAACAACCAATAGAGAGCGAGAGCTGCGAGTTCAGCATGGGCGTGATGTTGATGAGGTTGGCATCTCACCAATGTGTTAGCACCCTAAAGAACTTGGTGGAAAGTATCCCTCCTCCCTGGGACGGCGCTAGGCTGGGACTGGCAAAGAAGAGCGAGCTTCCGGTGCTCCTAAAGTCCACTGTCTACATAAAAGGATGGGGCAGTAAACTGGCTAATGAACGTATACTGGAAATTTTTGGAGGTCAAAATGCTGAGCTGGCCGTGGAAAAATGGGATGTCTTTTACAGGAAAGAAGAACCTGAGGGAACTTTATTTGTAATAGGTATCGACCAGAAATCCATGGCTAGTCTTGCCAAGAATAAAGGTAGGGCTTACTTCGCCTCTAAATCTGTCATATTCAAAATTGGGAAGGTGCCGACTGGAAGGGCTGTTACAACAAGCTTCGAAAAGGACACTAAAAAACCTAAGACCACAGCATCAGTATCCACTACTGATAACGTTGAGGAGTCAAATCCTAAAATCGAGGAATTTACCATTAACTCGCCAGAAGAAAGTGTAGTTGCCCTTTCCAAAATTGGGAAGGCGCCGATTGAAAGGGCTGTCAAAACCGGCCCCGACAAGGACACTAAAACACCTAAGACAGTACCCAAAGCATCATTAGCAAGTACTAGCAATGTTGAGGAGTCAAATCCTAAAAGCGAGGAGGAAATCACTCACCCGCCAGAAGACAGAACAGCAATGCTCTCCAGAATTGGGAATGTGTCTATTAAAAATACTGCTATTCTTATGCCTGATAAGGACACCGCAGTGCCATCAACAGTACCCACTGCATTAATAGCCACTTCAGGCTATCCGGAGGAGTCAAATCCAAAGAGCGAGGAGGTAACCACCAACTCGCTGGAAGACAGTTTAATGGATGACCATGATTGAGGTTATCCAAATAAACCTCCATCGGAGCGAGACAGCTACCAACGCTCTGATGGCTAAAATCAACACAGGTAAAATACATATAGCTTTAATCCAGGAACCTTGCACGATTCGCAACAAGGTTTCTGGATTAAATCACGTAAATTTCCAACTTTTCTACGCTGATACAGGATCTCGCCCGAGAACATGTATCTTATGTCACAAGAACTTATGTTTTCTCCTCTCAACAGGATTATCAACATCGGATGCAACGGTGCTGAAGCAAGGTCGTGGCAACATATTCCTTGCATCTGTTTACCTGCCTTTCGATTCTCCGACACTACCACCAACGTCGGATCTGATGAAACTGGTTGAAGAGGCACAAAGGAAAAATAAGAAAATTGTAATAGGCTGTGAAGCCAACTCGCGCCATGTAGCTTGGGGTAGTACAAACACCAATCGCAGGGGACAAGCCCTCATGGATTTCTTTAATACTAAAGACTTGATAACATTGAACTTAGGTAAAGCTACCTTCGTCAATAGAATCAGAGAAGAAGTATTAGATATAACTATATGTTCAGAAGAGCTTATAAACGAAATTCAGGATTGGAGAGTTTCGGACGAGCACTCCTTTTCTGATCATCGGTACATAAGATTCAAAATACTAAGGCCACCACCAAAGCCGATAAAGTTTCGGAATAAGTCTAAAACTAATTGGACAATGTTCGGGACCTTACTAAAGAACCGTTTAGGTCAGGACACTTTTCAATGTCGAAATAAAGAGGATATAGATGCCAAAGTGGAAACGTTCACTAGTGCCCTGGTTGAATCGTTCGAGGACAGCAGCCCTCTGCGAGAGCGGAGATCTGCCCAGGAAAAACCCTGGGTAACTGGAGAGATCCGGAACCTTGGGAAGACTCTTCGCAAACTATTTAACCGGGCACGGCGTAAAAAGACCGCAGTATACTGGGATGAGTATCGTAATAAACTTGGTGAATATAAGAAAATCGTTCGAAAAACCAAACGAGACTCCTGGAAACTTTTCTGTGAACAGGTAGATAGCGTAAATGACGTATCGAAGATAAAAAAATTCCTATCCAAAACTCATGTCCAACCGGAATCTATGATCGATGACACGGGCAGGAGGCTTGAGGATATGGAGGAGACAATGAAACTCCTAATGGATTCTCATTTCCCACCCGGTATATCGAATAACATAGATGAACCGATATTGGAGGAAGGGGAGGGTAACACGGAAATAGTTATTACAACTGACATGGTTAAAGGGGCAATCAAGAGCTTTACTCCCTATAAAGCTGCAGGGCCGGATGGAATTTTCCCGGCACTTTTGCAGATGGAGGCGGGACTGGTTTCCGTACATCTGTCACAGATATTCACTGCATGCTTAAAATTGGCATATACCCCAGTTAAATGGCAGGATGCAAGGGTAATATTTATACCCAAACCTGGGAAACCTAGCTATCGACCGATAAGTCTTACGTCCTTCCTACTTAAAACCTTGGAACGGATAGTCGATAGCATGGTTAAAAGCAGCATACCATACAAAGACCTTAAATATAAGCAGCATGCTTATGTAAAGGGACGATCGGTGGAAACCGCTTTAAATGAAGTTGTCCACTACATAGGTGAATCTTTCGATAACAAACTGTATACACTGGCAGTATGCATTGACATCGAAGGCGCTTTCAATAACGTGCACACTGATACCCTTATCCAATCCCTAGACCAGTTTTATGTTGACCGGGTGCTCCGTAACTGGATCAACTACATGCTAAGGAACAGATGGATAAGCTGCGAGATGTACGATATAACTATCAGGAAAAAGGTATTTCGCGGTTTACCACAGGGTGGCATTTTGTCACCTTTACTCTGGGTTACCACGATTAATAGCCTCCTAAGGAGCCTAACCGAGAAAGGACTTAGACCTGTCTGCTATGCAGACGATGTCGTAATACTTTTAAAGGGAAAGGATCCAAATTACTTGTGTAGAAGAGCTGAGGAGGCTCTGAATACGGCCTTGAGCTGGGCTCAACCGAGAGGACTCAATGTTAACCCGGCGAAGACGGAAATCTGTCTTTTCACAAGAAAGACAAAAATTTCTACATATACTGAACCTTGCTTCTTGGGCAAGAAGATACCGGTGACAGACAAAGTTAAGTACTTAGGTGTAATACTTGACCGGAAATTAAAATGGAGATACCACATAGAGGATAGGATCAACAAGGCACATCGGTGCTGGGCGATATGTAGGAGAACCATAGGCTCATGCCTATGGGGTCTTAGTCCTACTATGACAAATTGGCTTTATAAAAGTGTAATTAGACCAATTCTAGCTTATGCTTCAATAATCTGGTGGACTGCTTTGGACAAAAAGTGTAATATCAAACTACTACAGGGAGTTCAGCGTACATGCTGCTTGGGTATAAGTGGTGCTATGTGTACTACTTCAACCAAGGCTCTGGAAACGTTGCTAGATATTCCACCCATTGAAACATATATAAGATATGAGGCGGCGCTTACAGCCGAACGGCTCTTTACTTTAGGCGAACTGGCCAAAAACGGTTATAGGACACGTCATCAATGTATACTGGACACATTGGAAGGTTATACACATTCATCGGACGTGCCTGATCGCATACCAGACACAGAATATGTCGGAAACTTTGAAACGCTAATCCCAGATAGAATGTCTTGGTCAAGCGGAACATTAGAGCAAATACCAGTAGGAATCCGTTGCTACACGGATGGCTCTAAATTAGGGGACAAAGTGGGCCTGGGGTTCTATATTGAAGACCCAGAAACAGAAATATACCACCGTTTACCTAATCATAACACATGCTTCCAGGCAGAAGTACGAGCAATAACGGAATGTGTAAATTGGATTAGAATAAATATGTCGCCCACAGGGCTTAATATATTTACCGACAGCCAGAAGGCAATTTGTGCGATATCAGGTGATAGAATTAAATCTAAGACCGTATTGGATTGTAAGAAAGCTTTAACTGAATACTCTCCCAGAGGTAAGGTTCACATCATATGGGTACCAGGCCACTCGGGAGTAGTCGGCAACGAAAGGGCGAATGTAATAGCTTTAAAGGGAAGGGAGCTCGATGTAGTTAACCTGACAAACGCAAAACCATTCGACGCAACAAAAGCTGAATTAAAAATATGGATGAGAGAATCCCATAAGGCCTCTTGGAATAATGAAACGGTGGGTAGAACCACAAAGATTCTATGGGGTGACCCTGATGGGAGCAAGACGAGAAATCTTCTCAAAATGAGCAAGTCTGAGGTTAGTATGATGGTACGTATTCTCAGTGGACACACAGGATTACGAGCACATCTATACAAAATTGGACGTGCGGATTCAGATGAATGTAGAGCATGTGGAGAGGACAGTGAAACTCTGGAGCACTTTCTTTGCCATTGTCAGGCATTCGTCGAAGTTAGATCTAAGTATTTTGGAAGTGATGTTATTTCGGAAATAACATTCTTAACCAAAACCGATTGGAAGATTCCTAGGAATTACGTCCAGGAAACTGAGTTTCTGAACATGGAAAAATAATACATTCAGTGAACAATTTTTTTTTTCTTGAATTGGAGCGCACAACAGGCCCGATAGTGGCCTAGGTGTATTTCTTCGACCTAACCTAACCTAATTAAAATAAAATGTCAAAGAATAAAAAATATTTTTTTCGGTTGTAATATATAAATTATTTTCGGGGTTTTAAATACAATAAAAGTGTCGCAAAAAATAATGAATATTAAGTTTAAGTGATAAGAAAAACTATTAATATCCTCGCAATTTCGCGAAGAAAATTTTAAGTTTTGTGAGTGTGTTTAGTTCTCTCAAGTGTGTTTTATTCTCTCATAACTCGTCTGTGTGAAGAGAATAAAAATTTTGTTTGATAACCTCTTCAGTTTCGCCTATATCCCTACTATATGGTCTAGTCTATAGACAAGATCCATAGGCTGGTAGTCTATGGACTACTTATGAATGTTTGTAATATAAACAGTACTTAATATGTAATGCGGCATTTTTCGATGTCAAAAAATACTGAAAAAGCACAATAGTACTTAATTTATTTGCCTACAAAACCAGCTTGAAACAGTCGGATTTAGGTTATGGCAAAAGCCGTAAAAAGACTATGGACTAGACCAGAGTCCAGTCACTAGATTATAGACTAGACAATAGACTATACCATGACTCTATAAGACTATACTATAGATTAGACTATAGACTAGATATAGACTAAACTAGGACTAGACTATAGACTAGACTATAGGCTAGACTATAGACAGACTATAGACTAGAACCTATAGACTAGACTATGCTAGACTAGACTAGACTAGACTATAGACTAGACTATAGACTAGACTATAGACTAGACTATAGACTAGACTATAGACTAGACTATAGACTAGACTATAGACTAGACTATAGACTAGACTATAGACTAGACTATAGACTAGACTATAGACTAGACTATAGACTAGACTATAGACTAGACTATAGACTAGACTATAGACTAGACTATAGACTAGACTATAGACTAGACTATAGACTAGACTATAGACTAGACTATAGACTAGACTATAGACTAGACTATAGACTAGACTATAGACTAGACTATAGACTAGACTATAGACTAGACTATAGACTAGACTATAGACTAGACTATAGACTAGACTATAGACTAGACTATAGACTAGACTATAGACTAGACTATAGACTAGACTATAGACTAGACTATAGACTAGACTATAGACTAGACTATAGACTAGACTATAGACTAGACTATAGACTAGACTACTAGACTATAGATTAGACTATAGACTAGACTATAGACTAGACTATAGATTAGACTATAGACTAGACTATAGACTAGACTATAGACTAGGCTATAGACTAGACTATAGACTAGACTATAGACTAGACTATAGACTAGACTATAGACTACACTATAATATCGACTATAGACTATACTATAATATCGCAATTTTTTCGAAATATTTTGTAGGTATTTTATTTTATATGCGAAATATGCTATTGTTTCTTAAAAATAATTCAATTTGTGAAAAAAAAGCTTGAAATATCTAAACGCTATTTAAAAAATCTTCAAATTACCCGCTAACAGCTATACCGCATTTTTTCACAATTTCCTCATGAAGTACTTCATTTGACGAAAAATAACATCAGATTGGCAATTATGCCTACAATACATTGTAAATGCATGACGTTCAGATGTATAAATCGCAAGCGAATGAGTATTATTTAATAATGCATGAGTTAAATATTAATTATACTTCTCGAACTTTTAAAGAAAGGCAAATAACATTATACATAATATGTAAATGTGTGTTCGATTTTAATAATGATTAAAAAGTACTTTTTAGTTCAAGTTTTGAATTTGAATCTTATAAGTGAACCTAACCACATTTCCACATTTCTCGAAAGTAGAGCACCCTGGTAATACAATCCCAATGTTTTGTTCCTTCTTAAGTTTTGTTTCTTATACGATTTCAAATGTTTTACAAAAGAGTACCTAAATAGTAGTTTATAATAGTTGGGCTATTTTTATAGCTATGTGAATAATTTCATATACTTATAGATTTTCAACTGGCCTGGTCACCCTGTCATTTGAAAGTAATTTTAATTTTATTTCTTAAATATTTATTTCCTTTTGTTCTTCTCTTCATTCACAATATTTATTCATTTGCAACAAATGTTCTTATTCGTTGACTCTGTTAAAAGCAATTGTATGACATAGTATTTAATATATATTTTTTGTTCCTATTGTTATGCTTATCTTTTTTCAACAAATAGATAATTTTTGTTAAACATTTGTCTAACAGATGCTGTACATGATGAGTAGCTTCAACAAATGCTTGATTTAAATTTGAAGGAAATATTTTCATTATTTTATTATAGCAACAAATTAAAACATCTTTAAATCATTATAATTTCGCAAAGTACAGTTTTTATAGGAAGTATATTTTCAGAAATTTTTCCTTGATCACTTTCGGTTTTTTACTTAAAATATAGAGATTTGCCAAAAATTTACTGGCGATTTTCATCATTTAGCTTTTGGTGCTTCTAGGAGCCAAAAAATTTTATTACTTTTAGTTTCACAAAAAATCAACTTTTCAATTTTTACTCTAGCTTTCAACAAAAACCTCTTATATCGACAGAGATAATTCTTTTTAACTTTTGAAAAAAAAAAAAAAAAAAAAAACATTTACATATTAACAAATTCATTTACAGACTGTAATTCCAAAAAAAAAAAAATTAAAAGCTTTTAGAAAATTAAAAGCAATCAATTCTGCTGCACAAAAATCTTAATTTTTTAAAAACGTTTAACTTTTGGTGGTTAAATAGCGAAAAAATACTACTCAATTCGATAAAGAATCTAAATTAAACTGATGCAACTACAAACTAGTTAATGGTTGTTTTTTTTAATGTTTGTAAGAAAAAAATCATTTGTGTGTTCTTTTTTTATATTAGACATTCATGAGTCAAAAGTAAAAAAAATCATAGTCATTTAAGAAATTCAATTTAGATGATTCTTTAACAAAATGTTTTTGACTTTATAACCATTAAGCTGAAAGCAAAAGAAATTATAAAATTATATTAGGAGGGTTCAAAAACCACTTTACATGCCTACAGCATTGAATAAATATAGACTAGTCTATAGTCTTGACTATATACCAGTCTTGACTATTGAATAGTCTTGAGTATAGAACAGTCCTGACTATAGAAGAGTATATAGCCTTGACTATAGAACAGTCTTTAGTTTTGGCTATAGAACAGTCTATAGTCTTGAGTATAGAACAGTCTATAGTCTTGACTACAGAACAGTCTATAGTCTTGACTATAGAACAGTCCATAGTCTTGACTACATAATAGTCTATTGTCTTGACTAGAGAACAGTTAAAAGTCTTCACTATAGAACAGTCTATAATCTTGACTATAGAACAGAGACCAGTACTGTCTTGAGAACAGAATAGCCTATATACTAGAGGACGATCTATAGTCAGGACTATAGACCTCTATAATCTTGACTATAGACAGTCTATGTTCTTGATAGCAGAATAATCTTTGTCTTGATTAGAGAACAGTTTAAAGTCTTGACAATAGAACAGTCTATAATCTTGACTATAGAACAGTCTATAGTCTTGACTATAGAATAGCTTACAATCTTGGCTAGAGGACGGTCTATAGTCTTGACTATAGAACAGTCAATAGTCTTAACTATAGAACAGTCTTGACTATAGGGCAGTCTATAGTCTTGACTCTAGAACAGTCTATAGTATTAACTATAGAAGATTCTATTGTCTTGACTATAGAAGAGTCTATAGTCTTGACTATAGAACAGCTTATAGTCTTAACTATAGAACAGTCTATAGTCTTGACTATAGAAGAGTCTATAGTCTTGACTATAGAACAGTCTATAGTCTTGACTATAGAACAGTCTATAGTCTTGACTATAGAACAGTCTATAGTCTTGACTATAGGACAGTCTTTAGTCTTGACTATAGAACAGTCTACAGTCTGGACTATAGACCAGTCTGTAGTCTTGTGGAATAGTCTATACTATACTGTAGTCTTGATTATAAAACATTCTATATTATTGACTATAAACCAGACTACAGTTTTGACTCATAACCAGTCTATGGTTTGACTATAGACCGGTCTTTAGACTTTGCTATAAACCAGTCTATAGTCTTAAATTTAGACCAGTCTATAGTCTTGGCTATATACCAGCCTATGCACAACTGAAGAGTTGTTCATCTCTATAGAAAATGTGGATTTATTCTCCTATAAGTATTTTCTCTCTCGTACAATTTTCCTATTTTATAGAAAATTTCTCTCTCGTACAATTTTTCTATTTTATAGAAAACTTGATACCGTTTACATGCAGAATTTTCTACAACAATTTAAGAATAAAAGAAACTACCCTAATATATAGATAGAAATAAAATATATTGATATTATACATATAGTTGTGTATAAACATTGAACTGATGATGAAATCAATTGATTAAATGTTTCGTATTTATTCTTCTGTGAATGTATTTTTATATTTTCTAATACAAATAAATAAATGTTTGTCTGTAGTCTATGGATATTTGTATAAATTAAAGTATGTTCATACTGTGCAAATATTTAACATAAAATGTGACAATAATATTTTCAGACAAATGTTTAATGTTTCAGCAAATGTAAACAACAAATTCAGCGGTTAAGAAGGATGTTTTGAGCAAATTTCTATTAAAGAAAACTATTTAAAAGTTAAGAAATATTAAGATATTTGAGTAATGTGAACACACCTTTAGTGTGTTTTTGTTTTTATATACATACATAAATAAAATAAAAATGAATGTTTGTCTCCGACTTTAAGTATAAATAGCAACACATCTTTAATAGTAAATACTTACGTGTTTTAACCACGTCAACTTGAAAGGTCTCTTCTTTCTATTTGATTTCTATATATTCATAAAATAAACAGACATCCACATCATACATAAGTATATATGTATGTGTTTTGCTATATAAACCTAAATATATGTATATGTATGTACATACATATGTATATGAATTTTGATTGCAAAACCAGGAGAAAAAGTAAAGATATTTTAGCACCACTATAGGGTACCCTACATTGACTCATATTCAAAAGGATATTTTTCGTTTGATTACAATTTTTATGAGGACAGGAGGAAGGACAGACATTGTACCAGAGAATTATTCTAAAAAAATATATATTTAAGGTAGTTAAGTTAAAATTTAACATAAATAACTATAATATGCTTGTCGATGGGTCCATATTTACTACATAAGTTTTACTTCCAAATTTTTTTATTAATCGGCGTAGAGTCTCACTTGGCCGACTGTACATTTGTATGTATTTGATTCCATTATTATGGTTGCGGTAAATGTTAAAGTAACTTACACTCATGTCAGTAATGAATATAAATGTCTGTTAATAAATTCTGTTAGATATAGATTAAATTAACAAACAAATGGTTGATTTATTTTTTTCGTAGAATTTAATACAGACACACAGACATTAAGTCGTCTATGTGGCAATAAATAAAAATTGTGTATATGTATACAAAATTCTACACATATCTATAATTATAGTCGGTAAAATAATTATATGTACAAAAGTTTTATGAAAAATTTAATAATACTTTGCAAAATGAATACATACACATTTTTAAATAATAGTTCTATGATAGAGAATCGTAAAAAATTTAATTTTTAATTGTTAAAATAATTAACCAATTTACAATCGGTGTCGTAGCGGCGCTATAACGCCAATTGTAAATTGAACAAATGTGTTTTAGTTATTATTTTCCTCGATATTAAATTGATTATAAATATGTATTTAAAAACACTCATAAATATGTGTCAATAAATTAACTTATTTACTACTTTTGCGTCTTTAGTTTTTTTCTTTTGTTTTTCATTGAAAGTTTTCTTTTATTCAATTTATTCAAGTGTAAATATTAAGCTTAACTTTAGTTATTATTTTTTATCTATATAAATATAGAGTTTTTATACCCTCCACCACCATCAGTGGTGATAGAGGGTATATATAACTTTGTCATTCCGTGTGTAACACCAAGAAATATTCATCTGACACCCACCAAGTATATATATTCCTGATCCTTATGAAATTCTGAGTCGATTTAGCTATGCCCGTCCGTCCATCTGTCTGTGTAAAACACGCTCAATTGGTCATAGCTCCCATATAAGGTCCACCTCCAAAAATCACCTAAACGCACATATTTCATTGATAAATAAAGCTGTTGTGATAAAATTCGAGCTGAATATGTTTTGTGTACATACAAATCATTCAACCAGATTTCTTTTCGGATCGTAACTCCCATATAAGGCCCACTTCCGGAAATCACTTAAACGCTTATATTTCATTGTCAAATAAAGGTATCGTGATAAAATTCGACTACATATGATTCACTCTACGAAATTTTTTTCGGATAGGACCATAATTGGTCGTAGCTCCCATGTAAGGTCCACTTCCGAAAATCACTTAAGCGCATATGTTTCATTGATAAATAAAGCTATTGGTATAAAGTTCAACTTGAATATGTTTTGTGTACATATTAATCATAATACCAATTTTTCCCCGGATCGATCCATTATTGGTCATATAAGGCCCTCTTCCGAAAATCATTTAAACTCACATATTTCTTTGTCAAATAAAGCTATCTTGATAAAATTCGACACAAATATGTTTTGTGTACATACATATGAATCACTCTACGAAATTTTTCTGGAGGGGCCCGTAATTTGTCATAGCTTCTATAAAAAGTTCACTTCCGAAAATCACTTAAACGCACATATTTTATTAATTAATAAATCTATTGGAGTAATATTCCACTTGAATTTCTTTTTTGCATATAAATCATTACACGAAATTTTTTCTTGATCGGTACATAATTGGTCACAACCATATAGGGAGCTTTCTGGTGGAGGGTGTTTAAGATTCGGCAGAGCCCAATATATCACTCTAACTTGTTTTCTTCTCATTGACAGCTTCAAATGTGTGACTCAACTAAAAAAAAACGTTGGTAAGTGAAAGAAAATTAATTAATTTAAGTGTTTTAACATTAAAAAAGTTTTAATATAAAATAAAAGACAATTATGAAAAATACAAAGTAAAAACTTGGTAATGACTTACAATTATAAGCATTTACCTATTAACATAGTTTTCAATGACTTCTACATATCCTTCTGACTACATAGAAGTACTTTAATAACGTCTTATTAATAATGTGCTATATAAATACTTTATAATTCATTAGTCAGCTTCTGAGTGAAGATATAGAAGCTGTATACGTCTCTTTACATGATTTACATTGACTGATTTTTCTAATTACTTGTAAGCGATTGTGGTAAGTACTTGCCTTCAATGACATCACCATGTTCAAATAATGACTTGAAATGCTATTGTGTAAGTAAACCCTTAACCCTTAAACCCTTACCTTATAATGGAAGTTTTTGCTGGGTAGTTTTCATAGAAGAAAATTCAAAGATTTTATAGATGAAAAGTATATATATTCTGGGCGCTTATAAAATTCTAAGGCGATCTAGCCATGTCCGTCTGTTGAAAGCACAATATGGTTCGAACGGAAAGAACTAGCGAGTTAAAATTTTCCTCAAATATTTCTTATAGGTAAGGTTTGTTTGGTATTGCAGATGGGTAATATCGGTCCACAATTTCGCATAGCCCCCATATCAGCTTTAACAGTCATAACTGTTTTAAACATACGCACAGTGGGGCAGAATGGAAATTTTTTGGAAATAAATCTGGCATTTCTAAACGGCTGATCCGATCGAGATAAAATTTGGCGTGAGCGTAGCCAAGGAGTATTCGAGTTTAAGTTTTGAAGATGAACCCTGCAGATGCCCCAGGGACGGCGCTGTGGCGGCTCAAAGTAGGGTACCTACGACATGTAAAATTTTTAAACTCGTGCCATTTTTTTGTTTTTCACCCAAATACAAAGATTTTTATACTTTGTGAAAGCGCTCGACGAGATCTTGAAAAAACATGCTTGGACATACTACTTATCTCTTATAATATCCGAGTTATAGGCATTTAAAAATTTAGTGATACAAAATTTACCATACCTTGGTCCGCCTTTTTTTGAATACCGGGCGTAATTTTGGACCAAATGGACTCAATTTTTTCTTGTTAGTTAGACAACAAAATTTCCAATAATATACAAAAAATTTCAGATCAATATTGTTTACAGATCCAAAAATATACGTTTTTTAATTTAAAAATTCAAAAAATTTTAGATTTTTGGCGTTTTTTTTGCCAAAAATGTGTCTTAACTCTTTTATTAATAAAATAAAATTTTCTTTAAGAACATATAACAATTTTATAGTTTTCTAAAAGGTATCTTTACGCAGAACGCTTTGGCGTAAAAAACTTGTCCTATTTTTTGAAAATGTTGCCACTGCGTCCTTCCGAATATGACCTATTTTTTATCAAAACTTCAACTTTGGGCGACATGTTCTAAAATCCCAAAGCTGGGATCAGAAAACTGAAAGCAGTTTTGGAAACCTTAATATGTTTTCTATTTACTCCAAAAGTATTTTCCCAGCCCTGAAAGAAATGTGGACCCTATGGGCAAAAAAGTAAAAAATCCCATTTTTGGGATTTTCATTCCTATTTTTGGGAATTGCGGGATGCCCTTTGACCTTTTCAACTTTTTTTTGCATATTCTTATTTGAAATGACAAATTTAACAAGCGTTGAAAATTTCATTGAGTTTTGTTCATAAATAAAGATTTTGTCATATATTACATATTTGTTTAATTTCTAAAACTATGATTTATATCAAAATTTTAATAGGATCGCAGATAGCTACAACAATTTAGTCCATATTTATCCCTTAATATCATTTTTTAGTTAGATATGGAAATTCTCGACCCTTTACAAAAAATTTCAAGCCAATATCTCAATTACATTCAAAAATATGTTCATTTAAACCTGTGTCCTTTAATTTCATCTTTTTAATATTTTAGTATTAAGTATGACAGAACATATTTAAATCTTATATTTACCTATTTTCTATTTGTTTGCTTATCCTTATAATTGAAAGGGTCTATTATGCTTAAATTTTCAAAAATTTATAACTATTTTTTACCTAAATTTTTTCGACAGATCATTTCGTTCTGTTTCGTTTCTGATCATGTAGGTAAAAATATACAGGTAATGATAATTTCGATTCATTCACTAATAAGAAATATTAATGACTGAATTACAGGTTATAGTAATATAGTCCTAAATGTTAATAGGTAGACAATTCGTAATTTTTTACTTTGGAATACCTGTATCGGAAATGACAAGAATTGGTATATAAGTAAACTTCTCAGATTTTAAGTACCATATTTAATAAATCTACAATGAAGATTACATTAAAGTACGAAGAGTTGTGTTCCGTTTTATGGAGTATATCTTCAAAAGGGCCAGAAAGAATTGAAGACATTTCAAATTATATAAAAACTACATATAGTAGAAAAGTAGACAAAACAGGCATATCAAAAATTGAAAACTTTTTGATGTAAAAAGTAAGTCTGTGGATGGAAATCAAAAGAAATTTCGATTAAAATTTTGTAGTTGGATGGAAACTACTACGGAAATCTCAACTTACAACACATCAACAGGAGCGCCTTGCAAGTCATACGAAGACTTATGTTCAAGGTCAAAAAAAAGAGGGTCACACAAAAACTTTTTTGAATCTCAAGTGAGGATATTGCTGATACATTTAACGAAATGCTGAAAAAGGAAAACCAACCTATGGATGTCGTACATATTGCAACTATTCTTCCTAATGCATCACCAAAATGACTTAAGCGAATTGTGGAAAGTATACCAACTCCAACATCATAATCAAATTTTACTGAAGAGGAAGCAATAGCGCTTATGTTGGAACTGGGTCTCAGTCGAAATAAGTACTAAATATTAAGGAAAGCTCTGCATGAAAAAGGACACAATATATTACCATCATACAAGGCGATCCAGGACAAAAAACAAACTATCCTACTAAATCAACAAAAAATAATGAAGAATTGAAAGAACTGAGAGCTGCGGAAAAAAGCAGAATCCAAGAAGAATTTAAAGTTCAGATGGGATTAAACATCGACAAACCACTTTCAAGTTGCGGTAGTACAAATGACGGTAATACGGCGAGAAGATTTTTTCGTGATTTTGAAATTACTTCAAAATAACTGGAATCGACAAGGAGTTGCTTCGAAGAGTTAACACTATTTTAATGGCACTGAATAGTAAACATAAAATTAATGGAAATCGATTTGGGGAATACACATCTGAAATTTCTAAATTACTTGTATCTCTGTATCCAAAGTATTGTGTCATGGTCAAATAATAATTGAATCGAATATTCTTCCACTTGGAGAGTTAACAGAAGAAGCCCAGGAAGCGAGGAAGCGAGATTTTAACCATGTTCAACTATTCAGCTCAAGAAAATGCTCCAGGCAATCACAGAATGAAGATATTTTTAATAGTTTACTTCTATCTTCTGATCCTGTTCTTTCAACTATGCGAAAAAGATGGATTTGTTATGAAACTCTATCATCTCAAAACAAGGAAGATTTAAAGGACTTATACTACCTTCTGGATATGTATACCGATATGACAGATTATTTTATAGAAAATAAGTAGTGTTAGGAATTAACTATATAAGTAGGTTGTAAGAATTAATTGTATTATGTTTAAGATAAACATAAAAAAAAGCTATTATACTAACTGATGATATTGTATTAAATTGTGTTTTATATTTCGGTGGGCGGGAAAGGTAATTTGTGTGGGGTGATTTAGGTGTTGTTGTGCGTGGCTCATAATAAAATTATATTTTTTTTATTGTATATACAATATTATAATAAAATAATTAACTAAATAATTTTTAAAAATTGTCCAAATATTTTATTCAACACCAAATGTATGTTCTGTCATACTTAATACTAAAATATTAAAAAGATGAAATTAAAGGACACAGGTTTAAATGAACATATTTTTGAATGTAATTGAGATATTGGCTTGAAATTTTTTGTAAAGGGTCGAGAATTTCCATATCTAACTAAAAAATGATATTAAGGGATAAATATGGACTAAATTGTTGTAGCTATCTGCGATCCTATTAAAATTTTGATATAAATCATAGTTTTAGAAATTAAACAAATATGTAATATATGACAAAATCTTTATTTATGAACAAAACTCAATGAAATTTTCAACGCTTGTTAAATTTGTCATTTCAAATAAGAATATGCAAAAAAAAAGTTGAAAAGGTCAAAGGGCATCCCGCAATTCCCAAAAATAGGAATGAAAATCCCAAAAATGGGATTATTTACTTTTTTGCCCATAGGGTCCACATTTCTTTCAGGGCTGGGAAAATACTTTTGGAGTAAATAGAAAACATATTAAGGTTTCCAAAACTGCTTTCAGTTTTCTGATCCCAGCTTTGGGATTTTAGAACATGTCGCCCAAAGTTGAAGTTTTGATAAAAAATAGGTCATATTCGGAAGGACGCAGTGGCAACATTTTCAAAAAATAGGACAAGTTTTTTACGCCAAAGCGTTCTGCGTAAAGATACCTTTTAGAAAACTATAAAATTGTTATATGTTCTTAAAGAAAATTTTATTTTATTAATAAAAGAGTTAAGACACATTTTTGGCAAAAAAACGCCAAAAATCTAAAATTTTTTGAATTTTTAAATTAAAAAACGTATATTTTTGGATCTGTAAACGATATTGATCTGAAATTTTTTGTATATTATAGGAAATTTTGTTGTCTAACAACAGGAAAAAATTGAGTTCATTTGGTCCAAAATTACGCCCGGTATTCTAAAAAAGGCGGACCAAGGTATGGTAAATTTTGTATCACTAAATTTTTAAATGCCTATAACTCGGATATTATAAGAGAATATAAAAATCTTTGTATTTGGGTGAAAAACAAAAAAATGGCACGAGTTTAAAAATTTTACATGTCGTAGGTACCCCACTTTGAGCCGCCACAGCGCCGTCCCTGGGGCATCTGCAGGGTTCATCTTCAAAACTTAAACTCGAATACTCCTTGGCTACGCTCACGCCAAATTTTATCCCGATCGGATCAGCCGTTTAGAAATGCCAGATTTATTTCCAAAAAATTTCCATTCTGCCCCACTGTGCATACGAGTATAGCGAAGAAATTTGCCATAAATAAGTCTTATATAAGCCAAAATCTCTTTACCAAATTTTATGGGAATCGGTCCATAATTGACCCTACCCCCATATTAGCACCCCTTCAGAAAATACTAATATTAATAATAATTTCCGGCTTGAAAATACGAAGATAGCGATGAAATTCGACATAAATAAGTTTTATATAAGCAAAAATCTCTCTACTCAATTTTATTGGAATCGGACCATAATTGACCCTACCCCTCATATAAGGTCCCCTTCAGAAGATGACATTAATACTCATTACCGGATTAAAAATACGAGTATAGCGATTAAATTCGACATAAACAAGTTTTATATAAGCCAAAATCTCTTTACCAAATTTTACGGGAATAGGTCCATAATTGAAAGTACCCCCCACATAAGGTCCCCTTAAAAAAATTATTTTAATGCTCATTACTGACTTTAAAAAACGAGTATAGCAAAGAAATTCGACATAAGCAACTTTTATAGAAACGTAATCTTCGTACCGAATTTAATGCGGATGGATCGGTAACCTACCCAACCCGCTATTAAGGTCCCCTAAATATGAATACAGCGATGAAATTTGACAAAAATAAGTTTCATACAAGCTAAAATGTCTTTATAAAATTTTTTGAGAAT
>NW_023995650.1:0-95246 GCF_015586225.1 Lucilia sericata | reverse complement strand
GAAAAATACTTAAATACAAATAACTAATTAAGAAATAAAAATATTGGAATAATATTCAACATAAAATATGTTTTGTGTATACATATATCACTTTGCAAATATTTTTTGGATTGGACCATAATTGGGCATAGCTCCCATATAAGGCCCATTTCCGATAACCACGTAACGCACATATTTCATAAACTGAATGAAGATATCGGTATAATATTAGTCAAGAATGTGTTTATAGATATAAAATACCATGCGAAATGTTTTCCGGATCGGTCCATAAGTAGTAACAGCTCCCAAATAAGCACCACTTGAAAATCGCTTAAATGCAAATATCCAATTAAGAAATAAATATATTTTAAAACAAGTAAGAAATTATAGTCGGGCGAGGCCGACCATATAATACCCTACACCTGTACAAAAATAAAATGTGATTTAGTTTTCATAATAGAGCATTTAGTTGAATTGTAGCTTGCCTCAGATATACTTAAGCCGTTTATTGTAGAATAAAATTGTGAACACTTAAGTCAAATTTTGAAGGGGGTTTTGTATAGGGGCTATGGTCAATGAGACCCTATAATTATAAAATTAATGAGTCATCGAGGCTATTATAGAACTTGGTTTGCAGCTTTTTGTCGAGATACGAGTGTATTGAACATAATTATGAACTTAAAAGCCCTATTCGTCGGGTTCAGTTGTAAGGGGGCTAGGTGAAATAAGAACCAATGTTAATCATTTTCAATAGGCTTCGTCTCCGGTACCATAGAAGATGTTGTGCCAATTTCATTGAATATCTTCAAATTGAGACCTGAAGTTTGATTTCAAGCTTTACAAGCCCTAATCGACTCAGAAAATCATTGTAAGCGATTGGTAAAGTGGTGTGGTGTATAATAGGCTAAAAAATAAGTTTTTACGGATCGGTCCATAATTGTTCATATCCGTCATATAAGATCCACTTCAGAAAATCGCACATTTCATTGATAATAAAGATATCGGAATAGGATATTTTGGCTTAGTTCTCATATGAGGCGCATTTCCATAAGTCACTTTTTCATTCAATTATAAATATATACGGAAAATCCGACACAGTGTGTTTTTATCGATAAATCATTCTGTGAAATTTGTTCGGATTGGCCAATAATTAGCCATATCTCCATAAAAAGTATAAATGATTTCTAAATGATAGCACCTCATCACGGAAGTACAATTTAAACTTTCACAATTTATAAATACGTATCTAGTAATATTATAAGGGTTTTCATAAAAAGTAGCTTACAGGTGGAGGGTATTTAAGATTCGGCATCGCCGAATATAGCACTCTGACTTGTTATTGTTGAATGTATGGAGTTATTGTATTCATAGTTGATTATGCAATAATTCGAAAATGTTTTATGTACATTTTCAACTTTAAGCAGCGCATCATTTCCGAAAGCATTGAATGAAGTTTTTCAACTTGACCATTGACGCTACTACTATATGATGGTATTTTAAATACTTTATTTTGTATTGATTTTCCAACATAAATATTATAGCGGTAGAATTGAACGATTTTTCATTGTCCATGACAATTGTCTCCGGCATACCAAAAGAAAGTAAGAGTGCTCTTAATATTCTTGCTTGCGCGAATTTTTAAAACTTATCTACTGCAGTTAATATTGCCTTTTTTCTGTCATAAAGATACTATATGTATGATCTGTCCAGGAAATACTGTTATTGGCGTCTCTTGAAGGGTAATTTTGTTGGGATGTCTCTCGTATTTGTTTTCCTTACATATTTTGCATAAACTATTGATTTTCTTTATTTTAGAATGCATATGGGGAAAATAAAATTTGGTCAGTGATTGTGTTTTATTTTCTGTACTGTTTCTGTGTGCTCCAATACGTTCATTTATTTTCTCGTTTTCCTGTTCTTCCTCACTTTTAAGGTCTATAACCATGGTTCTAGTGTATTTTGTTTAATTGTACAAAATTATTTTTATAAATCTCCTGTAGTTTCCTAGAATTTCGTCAGTCGTCTTAATACAATTTGTCACAGAAGGATTCAAATATTTGTTTAAAAGTTGAATAAGAAGGTCTTATTAATATTTTGTTCATTAATGATGTGTCTATGGAAGGTGGGGAATGCTATTTCAAATCTATAGGTTGACTGTGCACCTTCATTGGTTACTATTATCTGATTTTTAAAAGCATTAATTGGGGCGTCTGTAAATTGTATAAGATCTTGAGATAAACTTTCGTCACTGTGCTGTGAGGTGGTCATAGTATTTATCTGGGGATTGACTAGCGAAGGTCTAGATAATGCGTCAGCGACATCGTTAGTACTACCAGGTTTATACTGCAATTCGTAATTAAAATCTTCGATGAATGCTTCCATCTTTTTAATTTGAAGTTCGAATTTTAACTTTAAAGCATATGTAAGAGGAAGGTGATCAGTATAAATTTCAATTTTGGAGAACCATATAAGTAATTTCGGAGAGACTTTAGTGTCCATACGATTGCGAGCATTTCTTTTTCATTCGTTGCATAATGCTATTCCGCTTTGCTTAGAGTTATTGACAGGAATACGATTGGCCCATTGTCATGAGATAGGACGGCTCCGAGAGCATAATTCGAAGCATCTTCGTTAAACAAAACTCTTTACTGAAATCTGGGTATGCTAGCATTACATCTTCCGAAGATAATACTGTTTTTAGTTATTAAAGGCATCTACAGCTTCCTGATCTAGTTCTATTGATATCTTTTTTGAGGTGTGTTTAGACGAACGTCTGCGTCCCCTCTTAAAAGCATTGTCAGGGGTTTAGCAATTTTAGCATAGTATCTGATAAAGCGTCTATAGTAATTCGAAATCCCTAAAAATCTTAATTCTTTAAGTATTTTAGGTATTGGAAAGTTCAAAATTGGCTCTACTTTTTTGGGTTGGTTTTTATCCCTTTGTTTGAAATTAAAAACCCTAAAAATTCCACTTCTTCTTTCATAAACTCGCATTTGTCTAATTGAACTTTCATATTTGCATTTTTCAAGGTTTCAAATAGTGTTCCCTTTTTCTTCGCAAATATAATTATATCGTCCATATAGACAAAGCATATCTTCCCGATATGTTCCCTCAAAATATCATCTAACGTACTCTGGAATATAGATGGCACGTTTTTTAATCCAAACGGAAGTCTTCTGAACTCGTACTTGACATTATTCACTGAAAATGCAGTTTTTTGCATATCTATTTCCCTGAGTGGTATTTGGTGAAAACCACTTTTTAGGTCTAGTACAGAAAATAATTTATTTCGACCAAGTTGTGGAAGTACAGCGTTTATTTCAGGAATTGGGTATCTGTTTGGTATTGTCTGTTCGTTTAGTTTTCCGTAGTGAATTACTATCATGTATTTCTTCTGTCCTGATGCGTCGGCTTTCTTTGGGACTATCCAAATCGGAGAGTTATAAGCTGATTTGGAAGGCTGAATAATACCCTGTTGTAAGAGTTCTCGCATTTGTTTTTCTACTCTTCTTTTAGATGCATAGGGTAAGGGTAATAACGAGAATATACAGGTTCGTTAGTTTTTATATGGATTTCGGCTACTATAGCCGAAGTATATGTCAAGCTCTCATTTGGTTCACTGAAAAGCTGTCTGTGTCTTGAGACAATTTCTTGTAAATTGTATTTCTGTTCCTCCGTTAAGTTTCTTGTTCTAATGTCATATTATTACTGATTGAGAGATTTTTGTTTTATTCTTATTTTCAATTTGCGTTCATTGTCTTGTAATTTTCAGCTGAATAAATCACTGCCGATAGTTCTTTAAGGCTGTCATTTCCCAAATACCATGAAAGGATTTAAGTGTTGGTAGTAGGAAAAATTTTATTCTGTTAGCGTTTTTATCGAACAAATTTATAAAGTATGGTGAGTTTTCTATTGTGTCCGCCTACTGAACTGGCTAAAAACGATTCTTGATTTGGTGATGGATTTTGAACTAAGCTTGGTTGGATGTAGTTTTTGTTCGATCCTGTGTTAATTAGGAAATTTAAAATCTGCCCGGTGTTTGACCTGCACTCAATTAAGGCAAGGACGATTTGGTTAATCAAAAAATTAATGTCAAAAAAATCGTTAACTTCCTAATGGTTTGAGGACTCCGGTCCGTCTTGCAAATATTCATCTAACATTGGTAGTCCTTCCCGATTTTCATAGTTAAGCAGTTCTTGTTCGTAAAATTGTTCGTCTGAGTTCTCATTTTCTTGAATACTTATGTGAAAATTCTTTGGATTTTTGGAGCTCGTCTTTGTTCAGAATAATTATTTGGTGTTTTCCGAAAAATCTATCGTCTTGCACGGGCCTATTCATATAGTTAATTGCTCTTGTCTTCATAGATGAGTCTATGTCCATTGGTTCAGGTTTTGGTTGTGGCTTAGGTTCAGATGGTCTTTGAGGAGGAAATTTGGATTAAAGTAACCTTGAGGTCGTTTTTGATTACAATTGGTTCTGTGTTGAACTTGAGCGGGTAAATAAAAAATTTATTATTTAGTGTCAAAAAAATCTGGCAACGCCATGAAAAGTGAAAGCATAATTTTATTTGTTAAGCAAAAATGTTGTTTAAATCTCAAAAATAATTGTTTTATAACAGATATTTACCATATTGATATAGATATGAATTTATTTCATTTAATTTAAGTAAATATATGAGTTTCATTTTTTTCTTAAGTGTATTTTATAACAATAAAATCTGTTCATCTATAAACACTTGCATATATTCGCCGCCATTGTTGATGTTTTTTTGCTAAAAAAAAGATCATAACAAAATTTAATACTTATAACAAGATGCCGACAAGAAATGTAAAACAGTATAAAGCTCCCTACGAGTGCTCCTGCAAAAAAAACATTACCAATCCAGTCGTAGTGTTGGTGTGCATTATGTGGATTATACTTCCACATTCAATGTGGAATACTGAGGATCAACATGACGCGTTTCATAAAAATAAAGTGGTATTTTCATATATAGTAGCCAAGTAAAAGTGACCATAAAGGAAACACACCAACTACTTCTAAAAACATCGCATGATGATCTGAATCAGAGCCTACATTTAACAGCTGATCTTGAAGGCAATTTGAAGAACAAAGAAGTACATTTGAACAACAAGTTTATACAAGCATTGCTGCCCTTGATACAAAAATGGTTGAATTATTCAATAATTCCGTGAAGAACATAAAGAAATTATTGAAAACATAAAAAATGATATTACACTTAATAACAATATGTTAAAACAAGTTGATACAGTGCTTGCAAACGCATACTTAATCTAGAAATGAGAACAATGTATTACAAAGAAGATTAAACAGATGTAATATTGTTATAAAAGGTTATCTCAGAATATTAAAGATCTGAGAACTGTTTTTATAAAATTGCATCAACATTGTCATTATCCAATGTTGATATACAGCACATCACATATTCAGCAACTATAAAGCTGTGTGGTTAAATTGAATTCGGTTCAAAATCGAGACCAATAATGATGAACTTTTCAAAAATTCAATTTATAAGACGTAAGGATGTTGAAGGTGGCAATTCTGAAGCAAAAATATTCCTCTGTGATCATTTCACTCCGGCTGCTGCCAACCTTGTTGCTTGGCTGTTAAACTTCGAGAAAAGAAGTGTATTCTAATTATAAATTTATCAACACCGATATTCCTAAGGTTAAAGTTACTTTACCAAATAATGTTAGGAAAATTATTAATACGGATCAGTGCTTAGATAGTTTGACAGTTTACCTATGGAAGATGAGATCGTAGTTCTTTCTTTCTGATAGTGATATAAACCCTAGTAATTAATGTCTTATTTAATAATAATATTAATTAAATTATTTTTAATAATAGTAGATTCTATTTATATTCATATTAATATTTTTATTGTGACTTATTCATAATAGACCTTGGGTGTCAAAGAGTTTGATTATGAATAAGATTTCATATATAAATATGTAGTTGGAGTTGCATGAACCATTATCACAGTGGGGCAGAATGGAAATTTTTTGGAAATAAATCTGGCATTTCTAAACGGCTGATCCGATCGGGATAAAATTTGGCGTGAGCAGTAGCGAAGGAGTATTCGAGTTTAAGTTTTGAAGATGAACCATGCAGATGCCCCAGGGACGGCGCTGTGGCGGCTCAAAGTAGGGTACCTACGACATGTAAAATTTTTAAACTCGTGCCATTTTTTTGTTTTTCACCCAAATACAAAGATTTTTATATTTTGTCAAAGCGCTCGACGAGATCTTGAAAAAACATGCTTGGACATACTACTTATCTCTTATAATATCCGAGTTATAGGCATTTAAAAATTTAGTGATACAAAATTTACCATACCTTGGTCCGCCTTTTTTTGAATACCGGGCGTAATTTTGGACCAAATGGACTCAATTTTTTCTTGTTAGTTAGACAACAAAATTTCCAATAATATACAAAAAATTTCAGATCAATATCGTTTACAGATCCAAAAATATACGTTTTTTAATTTAAAAATTCAAAAAATTTTAGATTTTTGACGTTTTTTTGCCAAAAATGTGTCTTAACTCTTTTATTAATAAAATAAAATTTTTATTAAGAACATATAATAATTTTATAGTTTTCTAAAAGGTATCTTTACGCAGAACGCTTTGGCGTAAAAAACTTGTCCTATTTTTTGAAAATGTTGCCACTGCGTCCTTCCGAATATGACCTATTTTTTATCAAAACTTCAACTTTGGGCGCCATGTTCTAAAATCCCAAAGCATGGATCAGAAAACTGAAAGCAGTTTTGGAAACCTCAATATGTTTTCTATTTACTCCAAAAGTATTTTCCCAGCCCTGAAAGAAATGTGGACCCTATGGGCAAAAAAGTAAAAAATCCCATTTTTGGGATTTTCATTCCTATTTTTGGGAATTGCGGGATGCCCTTTGACCTTTTCAATTTTTTTTTTGCATATTCTTATTTGAAATGACAAATTTAACAAGCGTTGAAAATTTCATTGAGTTTTGTTCATAAATAAAGATTTTGTCATATATTACATATTTGTTTAATTTCTAAACTATGATTTATATCAAAATTTTAATAGGATCGCAGATAGCTACAACAATTTAGTCCATATTTATCCCTTAATATCATTTTTTAGTTAGATATGGAAATTCTCGACCCTTTACAAAAAATTTCAAGCCAATATCTCAATTACATTCAAAAATATGTTCATTTAAACCTGTGTCCTTTAATTTCATCTTATTCATATTTTAGTATTTAAGTATGACAGAACATTACATTTGTATTGTTGAATAAAATATTTGGCCTAATTTTTAAAAATTATTTAGTTAATTATTTTATTATAATATTGTATAAAAAAAAAAAATTATAATTTTATTATGAGCCACGCACAACAACACCTAAATCACCCCACACAAATTACCTTTCCCGCCCACCGAAATATAAAACACAATTTAATACAATATCATCAGTTAGTATAATAGCTTTTTTTATTTGAACTGTTTATCTTAAACATAATACAATTAATTCTTACAACCTACTTATATAGTTAATTCCTAACACTACTTATTTTCTATAAAATAATCTGTCATATCGGTATACATATCCAGAAGGTAATATAAGTCCTTTAAATCTTCCTTGTTTTGAGATGATAGAGTTTCATAACAAATCCATCTTTTTCGCATAGTTGAAAGAACAGGATCAGAAGATAGAAGTAAACTATTAAAAATATCTTCATTCTGTGATTGCCTGGAGCATTTTCTTGAGCTGAATAGTTGAACATGCTTAAAATCTCGATTCCTCGCTTCCTGGGCTTCTACAAACGACTTAAGCGAATGTGGAAAGTATACCAACTCCAACATCATAATCAAATTTTACTGAAGAGGAAGCCAAATAGCGCTTATGTGGAACTGGGTCTCAGTCGAAATAAGTACCAAATATTAAGGAAAGCTCTGCATGAAAAAGGACACCATATATTACCATCATACAAGGCGATCCAGGAAAAAAAAAACAAACTATCCTACTAATCAACAAAAAATAATGAAGAATTGAAAGAACTGAGAGCTGCGGAAAAAAAGCAGAATCCAAGAAGAATTTAAAGTTCAGATGGGATTACACATCGACAAACACTTCAATTGCGGTTAGTACAAATGACGGTAATACATCGAGAAGGTTTTTTCGTGGATTTTGAAATTACTTCAAAAATAACTGGAATCGACAAGGAGTTGCTTCGAAGAGTTAAAACTATTTTAATGGCACTGAATAGTAAACATAAAATTAATGAAAATCGATTTGGGGAATACACATCTGAAATTTCTAAATTACTTGTATCTCTGTATCCATAGAGGGAACTAACACCAACAGTACACAAAGTATTGTGTCATGGTCAAATAATAATTGAATCGAATATTCTTCCACTTGGAGAGTTAACAGAAGAAGCCCAGGAAGCGAGGAATCGAGATTTTAAGCATGTTCAAACTATTCAGCTCAAGAAAATGCTCCAGGCAATCACAGAATGAAGATATTTTTAATAGTTTACTTCTATCTTCTGATCCTGTTCTTTCAACTATGCGAAAAAGATGGATTTGTTATGAAACTCTATCATCTCAAAACAAGGAAGATTTAAAGGACTTATATTACCTTCTGGATATGTATACCGATATGACAGATTATTTTATAGAAAATAAGTAGTGTTAGGAATTAACTATATAAGTAGGTTGTAAGAATTAATTGTATTATGTTTAAGATAAACAGTTCAAATAAAAAAAGCTATTATACTAACTGATGATATTGTATTAAATTGTGTTTTATATTTCGGGGGGCGGGAAAGGTAATTTGTGTGGGGTGATTTAGGTGTTGTTGTGCGTGGCTCATAATAAAATTATAATTTTTTTTATTTTATATACAATATTATAATAAAATAATTAACTAAATAATTTTTAAAAATTGTCCAAATATTTTATTCAACACCAAATGTATGTTCTGTCATACTTAATACTAAAATATGAAAAAGATGAAATTAAAGGACACAGGTTTAAATGAACATATTTTTGAATGTAATTGAGATATTGGCTTGAAATTTTTTGTAAAGGGTCGAGAATTTCCATATCTAACTAAAAAATGATATTAAGGGATAAATATGGACTAAATTGTTGTAGCTATCTGCGATCCTATTAAAATTTTGATATAAATCATAGTTTTAGAAATTAAACAAATATGTAATATATGACAAAATCTTTATTTATGAACAAAACTCAATGAAATTTTCAACGCTTGTTAAATTTGTCATTTCAAATAAGAATATGCAAAAAAAAAATTGAAAAGGTCAAAGGGCATCCCGCAATTCCCAAAAATAGGAATGAAAATCCCAAAAATGGGATTTTTTACTTTTTTGCCCATAGGGTCCACATTTCTTTCAGGGCTGGGAAAATACTTTTGGAGTAAATAGAAAACATATTGAGGTTTCCAAAACTGCTT
The DNA here is from genome assembly GCF_015586225.1 of Lucilia sericata. Lineage (NCBI taxonomy): Eukaryota > Metazoa > Arthropoda > Insecta > Diptera > Calliphoridae > Lucilia > Lucilia sericata. Next base: position 85,789 of record NW_023995650.1, on the reverse strand, counting down.
TCAGTTTTCTGATCCCAGCTTTGGGATTTTAGAACATGGCGCCCAAAGTTGAAGTTTTGATAAAAAATAGGTCATATTCGGAAGGACGCAGTGGCAACATTTTCAAAAAATAGGACAAGTTTTTTACGCCAAAGCGTTCTGCGTAAAGATACCTTTTAGAAAACTATAAAATTATTATATGTTCTTAATAAAAATTTTATTTTATTAATAAAAGAGTTAAGACACATTTTTGGCAAAAAAAACGTCAAAAATCTAAAATTTTTTGAATTTTTAAATTAAAAAACGTATATTTTTGGATCTGTAAACGATATTGATCTGAAATTTTTTGTATATTATTGGAAATTTTGTTGTCTAACTAACAAGAAAAAATTGAGTCCATTTGGTCCAAAATTACGCCCGGTATTCAAAAAAAGGCGGACCAAGGTATGGTAAATTTTGTATCACTAAATTTTTAAATGCCTATAACTCGGATATTATAAGAGATAAGTAGTATGTCCAAGCATGTTTTTTCAAGATCTCGTCGAGCGCTTTCACAAAATATAAAAATCTTTGTATTTGGGTGAAAAACAAAAAAATGGCACGAGTTTAAAAATTTTACATGTCGTAGGTACCCTACTTTGAGCCGCCACAGCGCCGTCCCTGGGGCATCTGCATGGTTCATCTTCAAAACTTAAACTCGAATACTCCTTCGCTATGCTCACGCCAAATTTTATCCCGATCGGATCAGCCGTTTAGAAATGCCAGATTTATTTCCAAAAAATTTCCATTCTGCCCCACTGTGATAATGGTTCATGCAACTCCAGAAACTACATATTTATATATGAAATCTTATTCATAATCAAACTCTTTGACACCCAAAGGTCTATTATGAATAAGTCACAATAAAAATAATTAATATGAATATAAATAGAATCTACTATTATTAAAAAATAATTTAAATTAATATTATTATTAAATAAGACATTAATTACTAGGGTTTATATCACTATCAGAAAGAGAAGAACTACGTATATCATCTTCCATAGGTAAACTGTCAAACATATCTAAGCACTGATCCGTATTAATAATTTTCCTAACATTATTTGGTAAAGTAACTTTAACCTTAGGAATATCGGTGTTGATAAATTTATAATTTAGAATACACTTCTTTTCTCGAAGTTTAACAGCCAAAGCAACAAGGTTGGCAGCAGCCGGAGTGAAATGATCACAGAGGAATATTTTTGCTTCAGAATTGCCACCTTCAACATCCTTACGTCTTATAAATTTAATTTTTGAAAAGTTCATCATTATTTGGTCTCGATTTTGAACCGAATTCAATTTAACCAGCACAGCTTTATAGTTGCTGAAATATGTGATGTGCTGTATATCAACATTGGATAATGACAATGTTGATGCAATTTTAATAAAAACAGTTCTCAGATCTTTAATATTCTGAGATAAACCTTTTATAACAATATTACATCTGTTTAATCTTCTTTGTAATACATTGTTCTGCATTTCTAGATTAAGTATGCGTTTGCAAGCAGCTGTATCAACTTGTTTTAACATATTGTTATTAAGTGTAATATCATTTTTTATGTTTTCAATAATTTCTTTATGTTCTTCACGGAAATTATTGAATAATTCAACCATTTTTGTATCAAGGGCAGCAATGCTTGTATAAACTTGTTGTTCAAATGTACTTCTTTGTTCTTCAAATTGCCTTTCAAGATCAGCTGTTAAATTATGTAGGCTCTGATTCAGATCATCATGCGATGTTTTAGAAGTAGTTGGTGTGTTTCCTTTATGGTCACTTTTACATTGGCTACATATATATGAAAATACCACTTTATTTTTATGAAACGCGTCATGTTGATCCTCAGTAATTCCAACACATTGAATGTGGAAGTATAATCCACATAATGCACAACCAACACTACGACTGGATTTGGTAATGTTTTTTTTGCAGGAGCACTCGTAGGGAGCTTTATACTGTTTTACATTTCTTGTCGGCATCTTGTTATAAGTATTAAATTTTGTTATGATCTTTTTTTTAGCAAAAGAAAACATCAACAATGGCGGCGAATATATGCAAGTGTTTATAGATGAACAGATTTTATTGTTATAAAATACACTTAAGAAAAAAATGAAACTCATATATTTACTTAAATATAGAATGAAATAAATTCATATCTATATCAATATGGTAAATATCTGTTATAAAACAATTATTTTTGAGATTTAAACAACATTTTTGCTTAACAAAATAAAATTATGCTTTCACTTTTCATGGCGTTGCCAGATTTTTTTGACACTAAATAATAAATTTTTTATTTACCCGCTCAAGTTCAACACAGAACCAATTGTAATCAAAAACGACCTCAAGGTTACTTTAATCCAAATATTCCTCCTCAAAGACCATCTGAACCTAAGCCACAACCAAAACCTGAACCAATGGACATAGACTCATCTATGAAGACAAGAGCAATTAACTATATGAATAGGCCCGTGCAAGACGATAGATTTTTCGGAAAAACACCAAATAATTATTCTGAACAAAGACGAGCTCCAAAAATCCAAAGAAATTTTCACATAAGTATTCAAGAAAATGAGAACTCAGACGAACAATTTTACGAACAAGAACTGCTTAACTATGAAAATCGGGAAGGACTACCAATGTTAGATGAATATTTGCAAGACGGACCGGAGTCCTCAAACCATTAGGAAGTTAACGATTTTTTTGACATTAATTTTTTAGATTAACCAAATCGTCCTTGCCTTATATTGAGTGCAGGTCAAACACCGGGCAGATTTTAAATTTCCTAATTAACACAGGATCGAACAAAAACTACATCCAACCAAGCTTAGTTCAAAATCCATCACCAAATCAAGAATCGTTTTTAGCCAGTTCAGTAGGCGGACACAATAGAATAACTCACCATACTTATATAAATTTGTTCGATAAAAACGCTAACAGAATAAAATTTTTCCTACTACCAACACTTAAATCCTTTCATGGTATTTTGGGAAATGACAGCCTTAAAGAACTATCGGCAGTGATTTATTCAGCTGAAAATTACAAGACAATGAACGCAAATTGAAAATAAGAATAAAACAAAAAATCTCTCAATCAGTAAATAATATTGACATTAGAACAGAACACTTAACGGAGGAACAGAAATACAATTTACAAGAAATTGTCTCAAGACACAGACAGCTTTTCAGTGAACCAAATGAGAGCTTGACATATACTTCGGCTATAGTAGCCGAAATCCATATAAAAACTAACGAACCTGTATATTCTCGTTATTACCCTTACCCTATGCATCTAAAAGAAGAAGTAGAAAAACAAATGCGAGAACTCTTACAACAGGGTATTATTCAGCCTTCCAAATCAGCTTATAACTCTCCGATTTGGATAGTCCCAAAGAAAGCCGACGCATCAGGACAGAAGAAATACATGATAGTAATTCACTACGGAAAACTAAACGAACAGACAATACCAAACAGATACCCAATTCCTGAAATAAACGCTGTACTTCCACAACTTGGTCGAAATAAATTATTTTCTGTACTAGACCTAAAAAGTGGTTTTCACCAAATACCACTCAGGGAAATAGATATGCAAAAAACTGCATTTTCAGTGAATAATGTCAAGTACGAGTTCAGAAGACTTCCGTTTGGATTAAAAAACGTGCCATCTATATTCCAGAGTACGTTAGATGATATTTTGAGGGAACATATCGGGAAGATATGCTTTGTCTATATGGACGATATAATTATATTTGCGAAGAATGAAAGGGAACACTATTTGAAACCTTGAAAAATGCAAATATGAAAGTTCAATTAGACAAATGCGAGTTTATGAAAGAAGAAGTGGAATTTTTAGGGTTTTTAATTTCAAACAAAGGGATAAAAACCAACCCAAAAAAAGTAGAGCCAATTTTGAACTTTCCAATACCTAAAATACTTAAAGAATTAAGATTTTTAGGGATTTCGAATTACTATAGACGCTTTATCAGATACTATGCTAAAATTGCTAAACCCCTGACAATGCTTTTAAGAGGGGACGCAGGACGTTCGTCTAAACACACCTCAAAAAAGATATCAATAGAACTAGATCAGGAAGCTGTAGATGCCTTTAATAAACTAAAAACAGTATTATCTTCGGAAGATGTAATGCTAGCATACCCAGATTTCAGTAAAGAGTTTTGTTTAACGAAGATGCTTCGAATTATGCTCTCGGAGCCGTCCTATCTCATGACAATGGGCCAATCGTATTCCTGTCAATAACTCTAAGCAAAGCGGAATAGCATTATGCAACGAATGAAAAAGAAATGCTCGCAATCGTATGGACACTAAAGTCTCTCCGAAATTACTTATATGGTTCTCCAAAATTGAAAATTTATACTGATCACCTTCCTCTTACATATGCTTTAAATAGTTAAAATTCGAACTTCAAATTAAAAAGATGGAAAGCATTCATCGAAGATTTTAATTACGAATTGCAGTATAAACCTGGTAGTACTAACGATGTCGCTGACGCATTATCTAGACCTTCGCTAGTCAATCCCCAGATAAATACTATGACCACCTCACAGCACAGTGACGAAAGTTTATCTCAAGATCTTATACAATTTACAGACGCCCCAATTAATGCTTTTAAAAATCAGATAATAGTAACCAATGAAGGTGCACAGTCAACCTATAGATTTGAAATAGCATTCCCCACCTTCCATAGACACATCATTAATGAACAAAATATTATATAAGACCTTCTTATTCAACTTTTAAACAAATATTTGAATCCTTCTGTGACAAATTGTATTAAGACGACTGACGAAATTCTAGGAAAACTACAGGAGATTTATAAAAATAATTTTGTACAATATAAAACAAAATACACTAGAACCATGGTTATAGACCTTAAAAGTGAGGAAGAACAGGAAAACGAGAAAATAAATGAACGTATTGGAGCACACAGAAACAGTACAGAAAATAAAACACAATCACTGACCAAATTTTATTTTCCCCATATGCATTCTAAAATAAAGAAAATCAATAGTTTATGCAAAATATGTAAGGAAAACAAATACGAGAGACATCCCAACAAAATTACCCTTCAAGAGACGCCAATAACAGTATTTCCTGGACAGATCATACATATAGATATCTTTATGACAGAAAAAAGGCAATATTAACTGCAGTAGATAAGTTTTAAAAATTCGCGCAAGCAAGAATATTAAGAGCACTCTTACTTTCTTTTGGTATGCCGGAGACAATTGTCATGGACAATGAAAAATCGTTCAATTCTACCGCTATAATATTTATGTTGGAAAATCAATACAAAATAAAAGTATTTAAAATACCATCATATAGTAGTAGCGTCAATGGTCAAGTTGAAAAACTTCATTCAATGCTTTCGGAAATGATGCGCTGCTTAAAAGTTGAAAATGTACATAAAACATTTTCGGAATTATTGCATAAATCAATCTATGAATACAATAACTCCATACATTCAACAATAAACAAGTCAGAGTGCTATATTCGGCGATGCCGAATCTTAAATACCCTCCACCTGTAAGCTACTTTTTATGAAAACCCTTATAAATATTACTAGATACGTATTTAATAAATTGTGAAAGTTTAAATTGTACTTCCGTGATGAGGGTGCTATCATTTAGAAATCATTTATACTTTTTATGGAGATATGGCTAATTATTGGCCAATCCGAACAAAATTTCACAGAATGATTTATCGATAAAAAACACACTGTGTCGGATTTTATCCGTATATATTTATAATTGAATGAAAAAGTGACTTATGGAAATGCGCCTCATATGAGAACTAAGACCAAAATATCCTTATTCCGATATCTTTATTTATCAATGAAATGTGCGATTTTCTGAAGTGGATCTTATATGACGGATATGAACAATTATGGACCGATCCGTAAAAAACTTATTTTTATAGCCTATTTATACACCACACCACTTTACCAATCGGCTTACAATGATTTTCTGAGTCGATTAGGGCTTGTAAAGCTTGAAATCAAACTTCAGGTCTCAATTTTGAAGATAATTCAATGAAATTTGGCACAACATCTTCTATGGTACCGGAGACGAAGCCTATTGAAAATGATTAACATTGGTTCATTATTTCACCTAGCCCCCTTACAACTGAACCCGACGAATAGGGCTTTTAAGTTCATAATTATGTTCAATACACTCGTATCTCGACAAAAAGCTGCAAACCAAGTTCTATAATAGCCTCGATGACTCATTAATTTTATAATTATAGGGTCTCATTTGACCATAGCCCCTATACAAAACCCCCTTCAAAATTTGACTTAAGTGTTCACAATTTTATTCTACAATAAACGGCTTAAGTATATCTGAGGCAAGCTACAATTCAACTAAATGCTCTATTATGAAAACTAAATCACATTTTATTTTTGTAACAGGTGTAGGGTATTATATGGTCGGCCTCGCCCGACTATAATTTCTTACTTGTTTTAAAATATATTTATTTCTTAATTGGATATTTGCATTTAAGCGATTTTCAAAGTGGTGCTTATTTGGGAGCTGTTACTACTTATGGACCGATCCGGAAAACATTTCGCATGGTATTTTATATCTACTATAAACACATTCTTGACTAATATTATACCGATATCTTCATTCAGTTATGAAATATGTGCGTTTACGTGGTTATCGGAAATGGGCCTTATATGGGAGCTATGCCCAATTATGGTCCAATCCAAAAAATATTTTGCAAAGTGATATATGTATACACAAAACATATTTATGTTGAATATTATTCCAATATTTTTATTTCTTAATTAGTTATTTGTATTTAAGTATTTTTCGAAAGTGGACCATATATGGGAGCTGTGACCAATAATCGACCTATACAGATCTACGTAATAAGATTTCCGTTCTTATTATATACATATGTGCAAAATTTTGTGGTGGTACCGATATTTTTGCCGAAGTTATTAACGATATTAACGAGGGAAAGGATCCAAATTACCTGTGTAGAAGAGCTGAAGAGGCTCTTCACACAGACGAGTTCTGAGAGAATAAAACACACTTCTTTGACATTTCATTTTAATTAAAACTGAAAAAGAAAAGTTGTAAATTTTAGTATTGAAAATGAAAAAAAGTATTTCACACACTTTTTTCTTTTTCGATTAGTACAGAAAAAAATAACAAAAAGACGTGTTTATAATATGTTTTAAGATGAAATATCTTCTGAAAAAAATTAATTAACTATTATTTTCATTCACTAGTATATAAAATCCCAGTAATAACATACATAAAATAAGTTATCAGAAATACATTTATTATTCAGTACCTTTTGAACAACTGTGCTTATTTTTGTGCTTCTACCAATACATTCTCACCAGTTAGGTTTTTGACAGGGGACTTAGGTCTTTGACAATCTCTTTCGCCTATATGCTACTATATGTACTGAACCTTGCTTCCTGGGCAAGAAGATACCGGTGACAGACAAAGTTAGGTACTTAGATGTAATTCTTGACCGGAAATTAAAATGGAGACACCACATAGAGGATATAATCAACAAGGCACATCGGTGCTGGGCGATATGTAGGAGAACCATAGGCATGAAATGGGGTCTTAGTCCTACTATGACAAATTGGCTTTATAAAAGTGTAATTAGACCAATTCTAGCTTATGCTTCAATAATCTGGTGGACTGCTTTGGGCAAAAAGTGTAATATCAAACTACTACAGGGAGTTCAGCGTACATGCTGCTTGGGTATAAGTGGTGCCATGTGTACTACTACAACCAAGGCTCTGGAAACGTTGCTAGATATTCCACCCATTGAAACATATATAAGATATGAGGCGGCGCTTACAGCCGGACGGCTCTTTACTTTAGGCGAACTGGCCAAAAACGGTTATAGGACACGTCATCAATGTATACTGGACACATTGGAAGGTTATACACATTCATCGGACGTGCCTGATCGCATACCAGACACAGAATATGTCGGAAACTTTGAAACGCTAATCCCAGATAGAATGTCTTGGTCAAGCGGAACTTTGGAGCAAATACCAGTAGGAATCCGTTGCTACACGGATGGCTCTAAATTAGGGGACAAAGTGGGCCTGGGGTTCTATATTGAAGACCCATAAACAGAAATATACCACCGTTTACCTAATCATAAGCTTCCAGGCAGAAGTACGAGCAATAACGGAATGTGTAAATTGGATTAGAATAAATATGCCGCCCACAGGGCTGAATTAAAAATATGGATGAGAGAATCCCATAAGGCCTCTTGGAATAAACGGTGGGTAGAACCACAAAGATTATATGGGGTGACCCTGACGAGAGCAAGACGAGAAATCTCCTCAAAATGAGCAAGTCTGAGGTTAGTATGATGGTACGTATTCTGAGTGGACACACAGGATTACGTGCACATCTATACAAAATTGGACGTGCGGATTCAGACGAATGTAGAGCATGTGGAGAGGACAGTGAAACTCTGGAGCACTTTCTTTGCCATTGTCAGGCATTCGTCGAAGTTAGATCCAAGTATCTTGGAAGTGAAATAACATTCTTAACCAACACCGATTGGGAGATTCTTAGGAATTACGTCCAGGAAACTGAGTTTCTGAACATGCAAAAATAATACATTCAGTGAACAATTTTTTTTTTCATGAATTGGAGCGCACAACAGGCCCGATAGTGGCCTAGGTGTATTTCCATTAACGATAAATCTATTTCCGAGAATATGTACCTTTGTATGGGGGCTATGAGAAATTTCGAATCGATTGTTTTGAGTTTGAACATTTTTGATCCATGGGTAAAGAAAATAACGTGTGACAAAATTCATTCCATTGTCTTTTTTCGAGGTAGTCTGAAATTTTTACTCATAACTTTTTACGTTGTGGACCGATTTGGCTGATTTTCAATACCAAACTGCTTAGGACAATAATGAATATTTTCAGTAAATTTGGCTGATTAATTTTGCTTAGTTTTAACGTGAGGGTGTTTGAGGCAGACAGCCAGACGGACACAGCTAAATCGACTCAGAATTCCATAAGGATCCAGAATATATATATATATATAAATATATATATATATTGTTGGGTCTCAGACGAATATTTCTTGGTGTTACATACGGAATGACAAAATTATATATACCCTCTATCACCACTGATGGTGGTGGAGGGTATAAAAAAGAAACCAATAGAAGCATTGTTTTTAGGAAGAGTAAGAACCAGCGTTACCGTTGAAAAATTTCGAGAAGTCGCACAAAAAGGGGATTTTTTGGAATAAAGTCGCACTGAAAGGGGATTTTTGACGCAAAAAGTGTCAACGTAGGTAAAATCCTTTCATATATATTTAAATGTGAATTAAATTGATAAATAAATCAAAATAATTAACCACATTTTATTTAGAAATAGAATTAAAATATTAAAGCTCAGATGGAAAATAAAAATTTAGCCGATACACCCTCTATCAAATTACACTGTGCAACAAAATCTCTCCCGAATGGGACTAACGGAAAATGGAAGTAGACCAAAATCCCTAAAGGGTTTAAAAAAGTTAGCTCGAGTTTTTTATTTATAGGCATTTAAATTTTTCAATTTTCCCATATATCGCACACCCAGCACAAAAGTGACACAACTCAAAATTTAATTTTTGCGTTTTTATATTATTAATCCAATGAAATAAGTCAATATATTTGACTACTTAAGGTCGAAGATATTTAAATTTATTAATGTTTATGTCTTGTGGGCTTTAATTTCATTTCTATTTAAATAGTTGTTAGCATATTGATTTATAAACAAGTAAGAGTGCTATATTCGGCTATGCCGAATGTTATATACCCTTCACCACAGTGTATTTAAAAAATATTAATTTTATAAAATTTACAAGGCAATGAAACACACAGCCATCCCAACATACGAAACTGAATACACCAGAAAACAAAAACTATATACACAAGGCAATGAAACATACGAAACGAAATACTCAAAATAAAAAGCAAAAACAAAATACACAACGCAATGAAACCAACAGACATCCAATTTGGATGATCCAAACATACGAAACTGAATGCACCAAGAAACAAAAACAATATACACAAGGCAATGAAACACACAGCCATCCAAACATATGAAACGAAATACACAATGAATAAGCAGTGTTGTTGTTGTTGCTTATATCAAAGCATGAAAAAAACTGTCTTTTTATGCAATTTTCAGAGGTTGTCTCCGATTTTTGCTCATATATCCGTTATTTATGAACCTATTTTGCTGATTTTAAATAGCGATCTTCCCGAAAGCATGCCTAATAGAATTATTGAAGATTCGGATCACGCCGATATCTGGGGTCCTCTAAGAACTGATTTCAACAAACATACAGACATGGCTTATTCGACTCCGCTATCTACAAGGATTCAGAATATATATACGTTACAGGGTAGGAAAATTTATTTTGGAAATTACAAACGGAATGACAAACTTATATGTACAGTGCACTCACGGTAACGTGAACACCGTCTAACGTGAACACCGCCTAACGTGAACAAGATGTTTTTTACATTGACTACTCTGTAATGTGAACAAACATAGAAAGCTCTATAACGTGAACAATTTTTTTCACAATATATGTTTTCTAAGCATATAGACAACATTGAAACATATTCATTAAATTCGAATTTTAAAATTTTGGGAATATCCTTATATAAATGAATGTATATCCCCTAAATTATTTTGTTTATATGGCAAAGAAATTTGAAGTTATGAGTGTAAAAAAATCTAAATGTTTGCAGTTAAAAGAAAAGGCAGACATTTTAGATAGTTTGCAAAGAGGAACAAGTGTGACTAGTTTATCAAAAAAGTATAATGTCGCTAAGTCAACAATATGCAGTATTAAAAAGAAACAAGTAAGAAGTTATAGTCGGGCGACGCCGACCATATATTACCCTACACGTGTGTACGAATAAAATGTGATGTGGTTTTCATAATAAAGCATTTAAGTTGAATTGTACCTTGCCTCAGATATACTAAAGCCATTTACAGTTTAATAAAACTGTGGATATTTAAGTAAAATTTTGATGGGGCTTTTTAGAGGGGCTAAGGGTCAAATGAGGCCCTATAATTAAAAATTTTATCAGGGTCATCAAGACTAGTATAGAACTTGGTTTTGCAGCTTTTTGTCGAGATACGAGTATATTAAGCATAATTATGAACTTAAAAGCCCTATTTGGCGGGTTCAATTCTATGGGGCCTAGGTGAAATAATGGACCGATGTTAACCATTTTCAATAGGCTTTGTCTACAGTACCATAAAAGATCATGTGCCAAATTTCATTGAATTATCTCCAAAATTTCGACCTGTAGTTTGATTACAATGTTTACAACCCTTTTTGGGGGGTACAGTTGTATGGGGGCTAGGTGAAATAATGAAATAATGGACAAGGTTTACATGGACGGACGGACAGACGGACATAGCTAAACCAACTCAGAAAATGATTCTAAGCCGATTGGTATACTTTAAGGTGGGTATAGGACCAATATTATTGTGCGTTACAAACATCAGCACAAACACAATATACCCTCCCCACTAAAGTGGTGTAGGGTATAAAAAGAAGCAATTTTGAGTTGTGCAAACAACACATACCAAGGACCGGGAAAAAGACAAACTTTAAAATCATCAGAACTTCCAGTTAATGAAAAAACTCTTTACGGTTGGTTCCTCCGAATGCGTGATAGGAATTGGCCTGTAAGTGGTCTAGTGTTAAAAGAAAATGGATTTTAATAAAATTTTAGTTTTATATTATAATAATATAAATAATAATAAAAGAATATCACGCTCAAGTGTGTAAAATACAGATTTATAAATTAAAATTTCATATTTTTTTCATGAAATTTGACAATCGCTAACGTGAACAATTTCGCTGACATGAACTCCCTTGGTTTTAATTAGTTCACGTTACCGCGAGTGCACTGTATATACCCTTCTCACGAAGGTGGAGGGTATGAAAACAAAATTAAAAATTTTAAAATTTGTACATAAGTAAAATAGATTAGTTTACTAAAATTAGATTTTCTTTCGATCCCTTCATTGTCCAACTCTGATTTTTGTATAGTTGTTGTTGATATTATAAACAAATTTTAGTAAAGGAATAATGAAAATGGAAGATACCGTTTTTAAGATATCCTTGGCTCAAGGACATTTTTGATATCATTATCCATATTTTAAAACCATAGTATTTGAAATAAAATATTGTCATACTACGATACATAAGCATTAATTACAGTCTAAAATGGTTAAAATCTTAACGAATTTAGAAATTTTGAAGAACTTTAAGTTTTGTATGTATGAAAAGAATGTGTTACCGAATTTCATCAAATTTCATATCCTTGGCTCAAGAACATTTTTGATATCATTATCCATATTTTAAAACCATAGTATTTGAAATAAAATATTGTCATACTACGACTCATAAGCATTAATTACAGTCTAAAATGGTTAAAATATTAACGAATTTAGAAATTTTGAAGAACTTTAAATTTTGTATGTATAAAAAGAATGTGTTACCGAATTACCGAATTTTTTGATATTACATATGAGAAAATTTTCCTGAAAAAAGCTTAGTTTAAAACGCCTATAAATTAACAATAAAATAAATTTAAACCCCTTTGGGGAAATTGGGTCTATTAATTGTCTACTTTCTTTTTCCGTTGGTCTTGTTCGGGAAAGATTCGAAGACCCAAAATTTGTTACATAGTGTTATGTAGCCCTGTATTTATCGTCACAATATCATTTCGAAATAGAATAAACGGAGGCTGAGAAGAGACATAAATTTGTAATAAATCAAGATTTTTATAGTTTCTAAAACGTTTTCCAGCTCTCATCCTTAAGGTTTCAGCATACTAAGGACATTCATAAAACGATTAAACGATTCACCAATATTGAATATCAAATACTGATCAACTCAGAATATGTTTGAAAAATTTCACCTCCCATGCTTACTATTTGTGGGCCCTTTCATACCTATAACAGACAAATAGACAGAAATAGTTTTATATAAAACTCTAAATAAATTCGTTGAGCGTCTTTTACCTGTAAAAACGTATTATTTTTACCGCAAATTTAGTTTTCTGATTCTATAAAGACTGTTATGAGCGTTAAACTTACATTTTGAAGGGGGCCTAGATCGTCTTAGAATTCAATAATGACTCAGAATATATATACTTTTGTCGATCTATGACCTATATTTTGATGTGTTACAAACGGAATGACAAAAAGAATCCCCATCTTTTTTGATGGTGGGTATATAAATATCAAAATGTGTTTTATACAAAAATGGGCAAAAAGTGGCAAGAAGCGAAATTTAGCGCAAATTTTGTTCATTTTGACAAGGGGTCACAAAAAGTAGCAAGGCACTTGAAAAAGGGTCAAATTGCGACATTAGTCTCACAACGGTAACGCTGGTACTAACCCTCAGGAAATAGAAAAGTTTAAATTAGATACAATCAAAAGACTTCAGGAAAAACAATTAGAGGATATAAATTATCATAACAAAAGAAAACCCGTACCTAAGACTTACGAACCTGGACAAATCAAAAAACTTAGCAAGACAATAGTTAAAGAGTATAAAAACACAACAGTCATAACAGAATCTGGAAAGACAGTACATAAGAATAATATCAGGAACTAAGAACTACTTTAACTTTTAGATTATTTTTAAAACTGGTTTCGGCCGAAGTTAAAATCCTGGACTATTCTAACTCACAAATAGTAACTTGGAACTCTGGACTAGCTAAACTACAGACTGGTACATTTAAATTAATTCATATTATCGAGACAAATGAATATCAGAAACTTATAAATAAACTACAAGGAATATTAGACCATCTCATTTCTTGCAACCCTTATTAAAAACTGAGAAAATAGAACTCCAATCATATCTGGACAGATTAAAACCAAGGTCAAAAAGATCTCTGGACTTTATTGGTAGTGCCTGGAAGTGGATTGCCGGTAGCCCTGATCACGAAGATCTCGAGATTTTGACTAAGAAAACCAATAGAATACTAAACAAGTAAGAAAGTATATGTAGTCGGGCGTGGCCGATCATATGATACCCTACACCAGTTATGAATATTAAATGTGACTTATTTTTCATAATATCGCATTTATCTTCAATATTCCCTTGTTCCGATACATTTAAGCAATTTATGGATGAAAAACAAATTTTCTGAAAGAGGCTTTATATGGGGGCTAGGGGCAACTATGGACCAAGCCCGATAAAATTGTGTGAATATATTTATATTTACATAATATTTTATTGTGCTGAATTTCATCGCGATATTTGTGTTTATAAGTTAATTTGGGACATTCAAGTAATTTTCTGAAGGGGACTTTGTATGGGGGCTAGGGTCAAATGGGGCCCGATCTTTATGAAATTTGGCAGGATTATCAAGACTTCTATAAAACTTAGTTGTGCCGTATTTTATCGATATATCTGTATATTTAACATAATTATGAGCTCAGAAGCCCTTTTCGGGGGGTTCTGTTCTATAGGGGCTAGGTGAAATAATGAACCGATTTTAAGCATTTTCAATAGGCTTCGTCCTTGGGTCAAATAAAACGTGCGTGCCAAATCCAATTATCTTGAAAATTGCGACCTGTACCTTGCGCACAAGGTTTACATGGACAGCCAGCCAGCCAGACGGACGGACATAGCTTAATCGACTCAGAAAACGATTCTAAGCCGATCGGTATACTTTAAGGTGGGTCTGTATGTTACAAACATCAGCACAAATCCAATATACCCTCCCCACTAAAGTGGTGTAGGGTATAAAAATAATAATAAGCAAGTTATAATTAACAAATTGACAATAGAAAAAAATTAATGAACTTGCCCACATAACGAATAATATATTGGAAACATTTAATAATAATATTAATAAAAGTAATTCCACAAGAGAACAATCAGGGACAGTATTGAAATATCGACTGGATATAGTCAAAGAAGAATTAACCAACATCCAACACGCAATGCACTGGGCTAAAATTGGAGTAGTTAACTCTTTTTTATTAACATCTGAAGAAATTTATATTGTAAAAGATATAATTAATAACACTGTGTGACACTAAAAAACACTCGCTGCGCGATATAATGCTATAGACCTAGATGAGTAGATCATTTTACCATTTTTAGAATCTTCAATATACCCTAAAAATCGGAACATATTGAAAAAAAACGCTTTTTGTTGACTAGACAGGCCAAAAAAATTATATCTCAAAATTTTCTTAACCGATTTAATATTTTTCAACTGTTTTGAAAAGAGTGTCCTTTTTAAAAAGTATACACACTTTTATATCTTTGACCCACACTTTATTTCAAAACTTATTTTTTAAATATTTTTTAATTTTAGCCCACACTGAAAATAATCCATGCTCAACTTTACAAAAAAAAATTTCGTAACTTCTATTTTCGTAATATTTACAGAAATTTCGTGTATAATACGAAATATTATTTAATAAAACCCTTTTCTACTTTTACGAAAGTACGAAAAACTTTTGTAATATTTTTTTCTTAAATTTTTGCGAAATTAAACATAATGATATTAATTATATTATCATTGAATAAAACTACAACATTTTTATAAAATTTAAGAGAAAGTATAATATTATTATTTACGCATTTTTTTTATAAACAAATTAAAAATTCGTGTGGAGAATAATTTTGAACTAAAATTAGAAAAATTATTTTAAAACAAGTCAGGGTATTATATTCGGCTATGCCGAATCTTGTAAGTTACTTTTTATGAAAACCCTTATAAATATTACTAGATATGTATTTAATAAATTGTGAAAGTTTAAATTGTGCTTCCGTGATGAGGGTGCTATCATTTAGAAATCATATATATCTTTTATGGAGATATGGCCAATTATTAGCCAATCCGAACAAAATTTCACAGAATGATTTATCGATAAAAAACACACTGTGCCGGTTTTTATCCGTATATATTTTTATAATTGAATGACGCATATTGGAAAAAGTGACTTATGGAAATGGGCCTTATATGAGAACTAAGACGAATTATGCATTGATCCTAATTTTTTTCCGATATTCCGATATCTTTATTTATCATTGCAAAATGTGATATTCTGAAGTGGATCTTATATAACAGATATTAACAATTATGGACCGATCCGAAAAAAACTTATTTTTATAGCCTATTTATACCCTACACCACTTTAGTGGCGAGGGTATATTAAGTTTGTAAAGCGCAATAATATTGGTCCTATACCCACCTTAAAGTATACCAATCGGCTTAGAATCATTTTCTGATTTGGCTATGTCCGTCCGTTTGGTCCTTGTAATCAAACTATAGGTCGAAATTTTGAAGATAATTCAATGAAATTTGGTATATGATCTTCTATTGTTGGACGAAGCCTATTAAAAATGGTTACGATCGGTCCATTATTTCACCTAGCCTCCATACAACTGAACCCCTGAATAGGGCTTGTAAAGCTCGTGATCAAACTTCAGGTCTCAATTTTGAAGATAATTCAATGAAATTTGGCACATCATCTTCTATGGTACCGGAGACGAAGCCTATTGATTAAATGATTAACATTGGTTCATTATTTCACCTAGCCCCCTTACAACTGAACCCGACGAATAGAGCTTTTAAGTTCATAATTATGTTCAATATACTCGTATCTCGACAAAAACTGCAAAACCAAGTTCTATACTAGCCTCGATGACTCTCATGAATTTTATAATGATAGGGTCTCATTTGACCATAGCCCTATACAAAACCCCCTTCAAAATTTGATTTAAATGTCCACAATTTTATTCAACAATAAACGGCTTAAGTATATCTGAGGCAAAGTACAATACAACTAAATGCTCTATTATGAAAACTAAATAACATTTTATTTTTGTAACAGGTGTAGGGTATTATATGGTCGGCCTCGCCCGACTATAATTTCTTACTTGTCTTAAAATATCTTTATTTTTTAATTGGATATTTGCATTTAAGCGATTTTCGGAAGTGGTCCTTATTTAGGAGCTGTGACTAATTATGGACCGATCCGGAAAACATTTCGCAAAACATATCTACTATAAACATATTCATGACTAAGGGGTGTTTTATATCTACTTTAAACACATTCATGATGAATTTTATACCGATAATTTTATTCAGTTATGTAATATATGCGCTTACGTGGTTATCGGAAATTGGCCTTATACGGGAGCTATGCCCAATTATGCCCAAAACATATTTATGTTGAATATTATTCCAATATCTATATTTCTTAATTAGTTATTTGTATTTAAGTATTTTTCGAAAGTGGAGCTGTGACCAATAATCGACCTATACAGATCTACGTTGGTAATATGATTTCCGTTCTTATTATATACATATGTGCAAAATTTCGTGGTGATACCGATATTTTTGCCGAAGTTATTAACGATAAATCTATTTACGAGAATATGTACCTTTGAATGGGAGCTATGAGAAATTTTGAATCTATTGTTTTGAGTTTGAACATTTCTCTGGGTAAAGAAAATAACGTGTGACAAAATTCATTCCATTATCTTTAGTAGTTTCTGAGAAAACTACTCAAGAATTACGAAAAAAAACTTAATTTTTTTCGAGGTAGTCTGAAATTTATACTTATAACTTTTTACGTGGTGGACCGATTTGGCTGATGTGAATATTTTCAGTGAATTTGGCTGATTTATTTTGCTTAGTTTTAACGTGAGAGTGTTTGAGGCATACAGACGGACAGACGGATCCTTATGAAATTAGGATCCAGAATCAGTGTTGCCACAACAAAATTTTTTTTCTAACCAAAATTCGAATAAATAATAACCAAATTAAGAAAAAAGTGAACAAAATTATTTTTAATTTTTCATATTTACATTTGGACATTAAAATAACAAATTCATTTTCTGAAGTGGAACTTGTAACTTTGTTAAATTTCGTCGCTAAACTGGTATTATGAAGACAGTTATGAGCGTTAAAGTAATTTTCTGTAGGGGATCTTATATGAGACGTATGGTCAATTATGGACCAATTCTCATAACTTGATTATGTTGAATTTTGTTGCTATATTGCAGTACATTATGAGCTTTAAAGTCATTTTCTGAGGAGAATTTTTATGAGGGATAGAGTCAATTATATACCGATCCTCATAAACTTTGACAAATACATTTCCAATAAAACTTTTTTATATTGAATTTCATCGCTATACATGCTTTTTTAAGCAATATAGTAATTTTTTGAATAGGGCATAATATGGGGGCTAAAAATATTTTGGCAAAATATTTCAGTCTTCTATCTTGTTTCTTTTCGACTCTATCGTGTTTTCAACAATAAATATATGTCTCTTCGCGGATTCGTTAACAAAAGTTATTAATATTTATTTTAAAAAATAACTGAGTTTTTAACGCGTTTTAGCGCTATTCAAAAATACTCCACATTTGACTTTTTGGAAAACAATTTTAAATTAAAAAATTCTTCCCATTTTATGTACAGATTTTTAGATTTCGTTCGAAATTTGGGTTTAACGGGTATATTTGACAAAATTATAATACCATGTAGCGGATGTTAGCATTACATTCATAACTTCAGCAATATTTCTAACCGTAATCTATCCAAATTATCCGACAAATTGACAAAAATTTAGAATTTAAGACGGTAAAATAAAAACTAGTTTACAACATCATCTAGAAAATGTAAATAAAGAACTTAAAGTCATGGTGAGATAGTAGAAGTCAAAGGTCATGAGTATCAAATCTTTGCATATATCGGGATTATTATTCGTCATATGTGTTGAGATGTTATTACAAGTTTTGTAGATAATACAATTTCATTTTCCTTAGCTGTGTTATTTAAAAATATCAGTTGATTAATACTTTAAAGATATTGTGATACTATTCTTGCATCAATTAGCAGAAAATACTTTATTAATTCTTATTAAATCATTAGAATTCGAGAATTAGAATTTCGACAAATTAGCACAGTATCTGTTTATGCAAAATTTCAAATAAGTATAGGAGTTGCAATTATACTTTAAATTTTTAATTTAATTTGAAGGACATAATCTACTAAGTACATAGACTATTTCCACCAAATTCCATAAAAATCGAAATGCAAAATACAGCCTACTTCTTTTTTTCATATAAGTACCGCGAGTTCTTTACATAAAAAGTTCCAATAGAAATATTAACGGAAGGACGGACGACTTTGAATCAAAAAGTGATTCATTCCATTATTCACGGTGTTAGATAGGCTAGTGTAAATAAAATAATATTACGGTGTTGTTATGATTCAAATCAACTCATTTAATATGTGGAAAACGCATAGGTACTTTTGCTAAATCCTAAACCCATTAAGATATCGAAAAATACCTTAATTATAATAATTATAACCAGTAGATGTACAAATTGCAGTAATAAAAAAATTTCGAATAGTAAAAAAAATTCCACATATTACCATAATTCAAAACAGGGACGATATGTATATTTACATAGTTATTTTAAAACTAGAGATAAAAGAAGTTTTTTTAATTTTATTTTTAGAATAAAAGCAAACAGCATTTAGTTCAATTGTTTGCAAAAAATAACCAAAACGAAAAAATAATTCACATGTACACATGCAAAATAAAAATAACCAATTTTGGTTAATAACAACCAAAGTGGCAACACTGTCCAGAATATATATACTTTGTTGGGTCTCAGATGAATATTTCTTGGTGTTACACACGGAATGACAAACTTATATATACCCTCTATCACCACTGATGGTGGTGGAGGGTATAAAAATTCGTCTTTTCATGTAGTATACAAAAGAAAAATAAAACGGTACTTTAATTCTGTTTTTTTTAAGAAATAAAAACAAAAAACAACATGAAAAAGGCAGCTAACTCTCTGTTTAAATCGTGATCTATGTTATAATTAAAGTTCATGATATGTTGGATTACGCATAGATTGCACTCTAAGTACTTAGATTGCTCGCTTAGAACGTCATACTGATGTCATCGAATATTATCTAAGTACTTTATTTCATTTACCGCTGGGTTATTCGTCACCAACGTACTCTCGTAAACGAGAGGGAGTACATTCGTCACTTTAGGTACCCTAGGTAAACGAGTGAGTGGACACTTAAAAATAGTTTTTTCCATTGTACTTCAGAATGTAGATATTTTACACATCTATTGGAGACACAATTGTTATTTTCCACTAAAGTCTAACCAACTGGTTTTTAAGTTATTTGATTTTTATGTTAGTTGACTTTAATAAGTTGTTTAAGACAGTACTCGCTTAAAATTTTGTTGTGTGAATTTAAAAAAGAAATTTTTTAATTTGATTAAAAAATAGTAAAATTTAAATAAGAAATATTTACAATTTGGAAGAGTGATTTTATTCCAAAGTGTAAAAGTCCGATTTTACTGAAGATACAAATGAGCAGCAATATTAAAAACATTTATTTCTATATCTATTTAATCTAGAAATAAAAGCAGAGACCGAAAATATGAAATTTTTGCTTAAAAAAATCAATATGAAAGAAACGTCCTAGAACTGTTTTGAATGTACCAAAATATATATTTTATAATCAAAATTAAAAATAAACATTATTTTTGATTTCTTTCAATAAAAAATTATTTGTGTTTTTTGTGTATTCAAACAAAAAATAGAAATCATCAGTCAATGATTTTTATTTTTCGAAACAAAAATAACAAGTAAGAGTGCTATATTCGGCTGTGCCGAATCTTATATATCCTTCACCATAGTGTATTTAAAAATTCATTTTCCCGACTATATCATTATTATAGCAATAACAAAACATAATAAACAACAACGCTCAACGAAATAAACACACAAAAAACAAAATACACGAGGCAGTAAAACCAACAGACATCCAAACATACGAAACGAAATACAGAAAAAAACAACAACAAAATACACAACGCAATGAAACCAACAGACATCCAAACATACGAAATTCAATACACCAAGAAAACAAACACAATATGCACAAGGCAATGAAACACACAGCCATCCAAACATACGAAATGAAATACTCAAAAAACAAAAACAAAATACAAAGGCAATGAATAAGCAGTGTTGTTGTTGTTTATTTTTTATGAAATTTTCAGAGGTTGTCTCGGATTTTTGCTTATATCTCCGTTGTTTATGAACGGATTTTGCTGATTTTAAATAGGAAACTTTTCGAAAACATGTCTGATAGAATTATTGAAGATTTGGATCCCGAAGATATATGGGGTCTTCAGAAAACTGATTTCAACAGACGGACAGACAGACAGACGGACATGGCTTAATCGACTCCGCTATCTATAAGGATTCAGAATATATATACTTTATAGGGTCGGAAAATTATATTTTGGAAATTACAAACGGAATGACAAACTTATATATACCCTTCTCACAAAGGTGAAGGGTATAATGAACAAAAATGTTTGCATAAATTAATATATCGTAAATTTTACCATATTTATTCAAAATTCTCTTTTTTCAATTTATGTAAATAAATTTTTTCAAGATTATTTTGCATGATACTAAAATATTTCATACAATTTCGTATATATTATATTATTAAGAATTTCCGATATTATTAAGAATTTCCGATTTTTAGGGTATATTGAAGATTCTAAAAATGGTACTGTAATCACTCTACTAGACCTACCAACTTCACTAAGTCTCGCGATTGGTGTATTGATTTTTTGTAATTTTGTCCCACCCTGTAATGATTCAATACCATTCATAAATTTAGAACAAGCATTTGAATTTGCTGAAATAAAAATAGCCTCTAACCAAGATTCAAAAATATATATATTAAGTATACCTACCACACATATAAACTCTTGTATAAGACCCATTAAGATTGAAAAATTTGTAAACAAAATAAAATATAAAAATATTCTTATATGCGATAATGTAATGTATGGTCAGAAATCCTATATATATATATATATATATATATATATATATATATATATATATATCTATATAAAACAGACGGTTTGTTTGTTTGTTACGCTTTCACGGCAAAACTACTGAACCGATTTACATGAATCGGATGCCACGCCCCTTTTTACGCCCACTTTTTGTGAAACTATCATTACACCAATTTTGCAATCACAATATGCAAAAACTACTAAACCGATTAACTTGAAATTTTGCATACCGATAGGAATAAGCTTGGAAGGACTATATGCTATATATAAGAACCGATGCCACGCACTTTCTACGCCCACTTTTTATAAAATTACCCTTACCTATATCTTATCCTATAATTATATGAAAGAGAAAGTCTGTTTGTTACGCTTTCACGGACAAACTACTGAACCGATTTACATGAAATTTAGACCGCTAATAGTTCCATTCTAAAGTAGAACAATAGGCTAAATAAAATAATGATTTGACGTCAAGATTCTTCTTATGCTCACTTTTTTCTATATATGCAATTGTTATACAAAATTTTTATTCGAGACTTACAGAAAACTACTGAACCGATAGGTCTGATCTAAGGATCGGACGTCACGTCCCTTTTTACACCAACTTTTTGTAAAACAATTATTAAACTAAATTTACGTTCAGGCAAACAAAAAACTACTGATTCGATTTTCATGAAATCTGTTATAATGAATGTTGTGGAATGAACAGTAATGTGTGACAAAATTCATGGAAATATCTCTTTGGTAGTTTCTGAGAAAACTACTTAAGAATTGGGAAAAAAACTTTATTTTTTTTCGAGGTAGTCTGAAATTTTTAATCATAACTTTTTACGTCGTAAACCGTTTGTACTGATTTTTAATACCAAACTGGACCGAATAATAAGGAATGTTTTGGGTGAATTTCGTGAATTTTTATTGCTTTGTTTTAACGTGAGTGTGTTTTACACAGACGGACGGACAGACGGACATAGCTTAATCGACTCAGAATTTCATAAGGATCAAGAATATATATACTTTGTTGGGTCTCACTTTTTGTT
This sequence comes from Lucilia sericata, assembly GCF_015586225.1. Classification (NCBI taxonomy): domain Eukaryota; kingdom Metazoa; phylum Arthropoda; class Insecta; order Diptera; family Calliphoridae; genus Lucilia; species Lucilia sericata. The sequence continues at coordinate 62,788 of NW_023995650.1, read as the reverse complement.
ACATTCATAATGCTAAAGAACATAATATATAATTCTCATAGTATATGAGAATTATTATTTAGTACTGAACAAAAACCGCTTCTAAAATGGGGAATATATATATATATATTATTATTATTATTTTCACTTAAATTCGAATTTGAAATCGGCTGTGGTTCCTTTGTTTAACACCTAAATCTATCTAGAAAATCATTAATATCTCCCCTTAAAATTTCTATTTATATAACTCTTTAAAAAAAATACTTTAAATAACTCTCAATTTGAGAAAACAGTAAAGATCCGTACTATACAAATCGAGTTTTATATCAAAAATAAAAAATTTAAATTTATTGTTAATCGAGATAACAATAAAAATCTATGATCAGGTAAATTTTCCATCAAAAATTATCTTGATATAAATACGGTTTCCATTTTTCAAATGCAGCTCAAATCTAAAAAACCATGAAGATATATATTTAACTAACTAACTAACTAACTAACTAAATTTTTAATCAAAAATTTTAGTTTTATATGAAAACTCTAAAATGTTTAAAGATCCTTAACTAACTTTACGATTAGGTAAAATAAAAATCTGTATTCAATTTAATTTATTATCAAAAATCGATTTTCATCTTAAGCGTTTTCCACCGGAAAACTGTTTTTATTTAAAAACCTGTAATCTGCTGTATATTCTCAGAAAATAAAACCGTGTCTTTATTAGATCTTAAATGAATGTCTACGATGCCACATTTGTATGCAGTTTTTATTCTGCATACAAATGTGGCATCGTACTGAACAAAACCCGCTTCTAAAATGGGGAGAATAAATTAAATATGAACCAAAAATTCTGCACAACTTTTTCTGTATGTAGCGCCGTATTTATTCTAAGCTTTTCAAACTAAATATTAATTTTGAATAACTCCAGCACACATTTTCCATTTACCATTTACAAATTCCGAATTTTTTTTAATTAGAGGAAGACGTGGATATTTTAATAAGTAAAATTATTTGGGTAGCTGCTTTGTACATCTAACGATATTTGACCTTTATTTCTTCGGATTTAATAAGTGGTGTTTAAATTCAGTCAAAACTTTAGTGTGGATGTATAAAAGCTAATGAATAAAAATAATATGTTTAAACATACTTTTGTATAAATGGATATATTTTTGAGAAAGAATGATGAGACAAAAACAGTGGTTTTACTCTTTAATGAACTACTCAAAATTGTTTGTCAAATTTAAAGTTGTTTTGTTTTCTCTGTCAAGGATTTTTCATATTTTTTAGAACAGAAAAAAACTTAATTTTGTTATTTTTAAAGGAATTTGAAATCTTCCAAATTTTTCATAATTTTGTGCAGAATGTTTCATAATGGTTTCAAAGTTTCTTCAATTGCCTGTACTTTTTCAAATAGAAAGAAAATCGCTTGAAATTTTGTACGGTTAATGGTACGTATTTTTGTAGTTAACAAAATGCCCCGAAGAATTTTGACTCTATACACCAGGGGCACTACAATTCAAAGTACAGTGTGACCGAATTTAAACTGAACAGTTCTTTAAATCAACTGTACATGGGAAAAATAAAACAACTAATTTGAAAGTGTCTTTAGTTCCCTTCCAGTGATTGAGGATGCTGATTTCAGTACAATTTCTCAAAAAAACTTTACTAAATATTTATACAAATTAGTCAAAATTGAACAAATTGAAAATGAGCATTTTCAATTTGTAAATTTTTAAGGGACATTTTTGTCCTGAAACTGACTTTAAGTATTAAACAAAATGCAGAAAAATATAATAACTATTTTATCGTTATAAGCTAAATTTTGACATCTATTAAAAAAAGTATAGTCATTACAGACAGAATAATATTCTCTTTATTTTAGAAGAAACTCGGACAACGCCGGGTACGCGCAGCTAGTAAATTAGATAATTTAAAAAATGATATGTGTCTAGCTGATTTAATTAAAAGCAAGGTAGCACACTGCAGCTTAATAGACAATTGGAGTACCCCCACATTCGACGAAATTGAACCTGGAACAATTCTTTTAAACCAATTCAATGGAATAATTCTTATTAATGCAGAACCACAGAATATAAATGAAACCTACGTAATACAGTTCTGCAATACATCTGTGATCGTAGCTAACAAAACTTTTGAGACAACTTTTTTGAGACAACACAGCTACAACCCTTACCAGCCATCCTACAACCTAGATATTTGGAACAAAATATAGAAGAGACCATATCAATGGAAATGGTAAAAGAAATTCGAACAAACAACACTGAAGCCATATATCTGTTGGTCGACAGACACAAAAAAGGCCTAGCTGTAGTGGTGTGGTGTGTCAGCTGTTTGTTTAAATAAACAAACAGACAACATAAAGAACAAAAAGGAACAGAGTGGCCAGATTGCTAGCGGCGTTGGTATGCCCGCGTATTGCGCGGCTAAAGCTCGCCGGATGGGGTGGTTCTTGCCGGCAATCTGGACCACGAACACACACTGACACAAAATTCATACCAGCATTTAGGGTATTTAAAAAGAAAAGGGGCCAAAAGTAGTGTTGCATCTCACTACGGTCATACCTATACACAAATACGCAAATTATGACCCTCCCTCTCGAGGATTCATCCTCGCCATGACGCCATCTTCCTCGACGTCCCAGATCTTCTCTGCAAACATTTAGTCACCCTACTTACCGCCGATTATTAATAAAGTTAGCCAGTCATATTAATGATAACAAACTTTAAAATTTTCATTTAAACATTATAAAGGTTTCTGTTTATTAAAAAATTAACAATGTCTCATCGAAATTTAGGCTTAGCAAAAATTCAATTTGAGTTTTAGAAAAATTTTAAAATATTAGCAAATTTTAATTATCCAAATTCAAATGATAATTATTAACAAATTAAGTTTTTAACAATTTGGCAAATTTTAGTTTTTAGTAAATTTAGTTTTTAGTTTTAAGATTTTAACAAACTTTAGTTTTTTAAGTTTTAACAAAATTTAGTTTTTAAGTTTTAACAAATTTTAGTTTTTAAGTTTTAACAAAATTTAGTTTTTAAGTTTTAACAAAATTTAGTTTTTAGGATCGTAGCTTTTAGATTTTAAGATAATCAAATTTTAGATTTTAAGTTTAATTTAAGTTTTTACATTTACTTTGAGTTTTTTTTTTTTCTTTTTTTTTCTAATTTAAATTTCCCTTTTACTTTCAGGTTCGCAATAGACTGGACTAATCTGCCAAGGATCAACGTTTCTTGACGACAGGTGGTGAATGTACAGGTTTTCTGTCCGTCCGTATTAGTTTGTTCGGGTATTTCAGGTAAGTATTGAATAATATATTATAACAACCTTTTAAATAATTTGTTTTTTTTTTTTCTTTTTTTGTATATACTGGTTTCCGGCAACCTATGAGTTCAAATCTACCGCGGGATTGTTCTTAAATAGGCCTCAGCTCAATCCTATCCTTGCGTGCACGCCTGGTTCAATTTCAACCAGCGGACTGGCTTCGAGCAACTAACGTAAGGTATGCCTATAAACGAATATATAGCTTTTCTTGTTTTGTTTACTATTTTTTTTTTAATTTTTTTCCATATATAGAAATTATCTAAAAGGACTGGTTCTGTTCGTCCTGTCGTTCGGGTAAGAGGTACACTTCTATGTCGAAAACCTTAATACCTGGACACCACAGGACTGTTGGTGTTGGTCTGCTAAAGTAGTCCCACGCTGGATGGAGCTGGCGATGGCGTGGCTCAGAGTTGGCTGATTTAGTTTTATGTTTCTGGCTTTATTTAGTTTTAAGATTAATTTAATTTAGTTTTAAGTTTTATTTCATTCGGTTTTACTTTTATTTGAAGTTTTAGTTTAAAACTTTTATGAATAAAAAAGGAATTATTTAATTTAAATTAAGATTTTTTTTTCTCTGACGGCCACGGGCTCTACCTTCTTCTTGGGCAGGGAAAAATGAAAAGGACCGACATTTTGGTCATTAGTGACCGAGAAACCGGTCGGTTGCCAATATCCCTGCAAACAATTGTTATCTAAATAGTATCCATAACGTAACAACGTGTAGGTAAAAATATATAAAAAACATCTAATATTGCACAATTTGAAAGGAAGAAAAGTGACCGCGTTGGTAAGAAACTGTTCCTCCTATTTAATACTTACTTAGTGAATCGATTTCGTTTCAGTTTTAAGTCACTTTTTTATAGCATAAAAGTGCGTAAAATTAGTAAAATTTCCAGTTTTGCCATAGCAATAGGGAAACTGGAAATTTATCTAATTTTACACTATTTTATGTAGTAAAAGCGACTTTATAATACATTTTCTTTATTTCTCTTACTTTATGAATAATTTAAAATTGTTTATACTCACTAATCTCTCATTATATATTAAATTTTAAATAAACTCATTACAAAATTTCACAATGTGTTACTATTCACACCACTGATCACTATAAACTTAATATATTTACTGAAATATACAAACACTTTTTCTTTTAAATTTTGAGAGCAAAAATAATTCTGCCTTAAATTATCTTGTTAGTGTATTAAAAAGTGTTCTTTTTATACATTTTTATTCTATCTAATTAATATCATTTACGTTTCTTTTTGGTATATTAGATCGAACTTAAATTTTACAAAAATGGGATCAAAATTAGAAAATAATGTATTTTGTTTTTGTAAATATTTTTATTTAGCACTGAGAAAGATGAAGTTGAGCCTAAATAGTGTAAATTTAGTTCATTTATCCAAAATTAAACTCAAATTTGCTGGCAGGGATGGTTCCCTCTTATTCAATTTAATTTCAGCTATTCAGTCCTCTAATTTTTTTTTCTGGCATAGTTTTGTTTTTGTTTTCCAGCTGTCAAACTGTTTACTAATCTGCGTTGCCAACTTTTTACTTAACTTCTTCTTCTTAAATTTTTCCCTACTACAGGGTGCACACGACATAGCAGATAATATTGGTCTTTCTTTGATAGCAATATCATCCATGGTCGTACTTTTGATAAAAACAAAGATATTAAAAAGAAACAGCAAAACGATTTTTATTCCAACAGTAATAGATATTTTTTTAATATTTTATAATAACTCTCATTGTACATACATACATTGTATATAACGCTACCTAAAGCACTACTTATACCAATGTAATACACAAATACGAAATAAGATTATTAACATAAATTTACTTAATGTTGTTTAACAGCCGAGACAGTTGTTTGAGCTGTTGTTATGAACATCGCTGTTCTACAACACCCCTTCTCCATGGATTAATGACAGCTTCTCCACGAGACAAGCAAATTTTTGCTTTGGCAATGGTTTGTGAGAATATCAGCTTCTTGTTCATTACTGTTTACATACTCGATTTCAACTATACCTTCTTCAACCTTTTGTCTTATAAAGTGGTGCTTCACATCTATGTGTTTCACTCTCTTATTTTCCATGTTATAAGCTAATTTAATGGCACTTTGATTATCCTCAAAAATAGTTATTGTTTTTACGTCAATCAAAAGATCTGATAATAAACCGCGCAACCAAACACCTTCTTGCACCGCCAAAGACAACGATACGTACTCTGCTTCGGTTGTTGAACATGAGATTACTTGTTGCTTCTTTGATGTCCATGTAACAGTATTTCCAAAAAATTTAAACAGATATCCACTTGTTGATTTCCTAGTTCGTTCATCAGCGGCATAGTCAGCATCAACAAAACCAACTAATGGCTGTTCGATTAAATTTTTCTTGTATAATAATTCCATATTTAAACTTGATTTTAAATACCTCACCAACCGTTTTAAGCCCTGCCAATGCACAATAGTTGGAGATTCTTGGTATCGGCTTAATTCAGATATGGCATAGCATATGTATATCGGGTCTGCTGCATTGCATTATGTACATGATTTTTCCAATAACTTCTCGGTATGGTGCATTTACCTTTTCTTCACTTTTAATATTTCCAAATTGAATTGACTTATCCATTGGTGTGGAGAGTTGCATTGTTCCATATTCATAAATCGAAGTACTTCCTTGATGGCTTTCTTTTGTGACATTGATATTACATTAGATTTTACATCATAGTTTATCTATATTCCAAGAAACTGTTCAAACCGATCAGATACAACCATTTCAAAAATGTTTGAAAGTTTACTTTTTACATCATTTAATTGCATCTCATTATCTCCAACAAGCAGTAAGTCATCGACGTACAGTCCCATAAATATGACATACTTATTTTGGTTTCTCACTTAGACACAATAATCGTGTTGCGATCTGGTGAAACCCATTTTTATTGTAGCATCATAAAACTTTCTGTACCAACACTAAGGAGACTGTTTCAAGCCATATAGAGCTTTATTCAACTTGCACACCATTCCCTTTTTCACTTCCATACCATCAGGGACCGTTATATAAACCGTCTCATTTAAATCACCATTGAGAAAAGCAGTTTTAACATCCATTTGGCAAATTTTGTAGCCTTTTTGTATTGCCACTGCTAGGACGGTACGTATAGCAATTCTGGCAACTGGTTTGTTGATAATCGATACCGTAGTCTTGTTGACATCCACGAGCTACTAGTCTCGCCTTATACCTACTAGGTTGACCATTATTATCGGTTTTTAATTTAAAAACCCACCGACAAGTGATGACTTTTATTTCTGGCATACCTACTAGGTTGACCATTATTATCGGTTTTTATTTCTGGCATAGATGGGCACTTGCAGTACCAGTAAAATTGCAGTAAAAATAAGTTCTAACCGTTTACTGAAAAAATTTTCAGTATTCAGTAAAGTTTTACTGATTACTGAAAAAAAAAATCAGTATTCAGTAAGTTTTTACTGGTTACTGAAAAAATGTTCAGTATTCAGTAAATTTTACTGATTACTGCAAAAAATTGCAATAAATTTACTGGTTACTGCAAAAAAATGCAGTATTTTACTGATTACTGAAAATGTGTCTACAGTATTCCGTACAATCTAATAATTTACTGCAAATTCTATTTTCAACATATTTTTGAATAAAATACATATTTATCATCACAAGTAGCTGTAGTACGATAAATTTTACTTTTTGGGATTGTAAAACTTTTCAGAAGACAATAACTTAGCTATGTTAAAATTTATAAAATAGGCTAAATCGTATATAATTTTTTCGGCCAATAAAAAGTTGTTGGAAGCATTTATTATATTTTATAATATTAGGTTATTAATAGAAAAGAGAGTAAAAGAGATCAATATGATAATAGTTGTATGAAAATTTTAGCTAAATATAATATTTTTTTACTAATAATGCATTTTGATTGAAAATTTTACTGATTTCTGAAAAAAATTTCAGTATTCAGTAAGATTTGCATTACCAGTATTTTTTACTGTTTACTGAAATTTTTTTCAATAATCAGTAAAAATTTACTGAATACTGAAATTTTTTTCAGTAACCAGTAAAGATATACTGAATACTGAAATTTTTTTCAGTAACCAGTAAAAATTTACAGATTACTGAGATGTGTAATGCAGTAAAATTATACTGCAGTGTGCCCATGTATGATTTCTGGTTGTTTCTTTACTAGCACAAAAGTATTGTTCTTTTTGAGAGACATAAGCTCCTCTTCAATTGCTTTCATCCAATGTAGTCTATCGGGCCTCAACCCAATTTCATTAAAATAAGCAGGTTCAGCTGAAAGAATTACTCTGGGCAGATTTATCTGATCAAAATAAGTATTATATATTAACTTGCCTGGGGCTCTGCACTCACTTCAACTTTGCCTTTGACCTGCCAAATTTGTTTGCTGCTGGAGCGCAACTGCTTCTTCTTCATCGTCATTTACATTAATTTCTGCATCGTTGCATGCGTCACTTTCATCACCAGCGTCACCCTCACCAACGGCATCACTGTCTTCACCAACAGCATCACTTCTGTCAACAGCATGACCGTCTTCAGTGATTGTCGTGTCACCATTGTCGTCATCGAAGCCTTCAAAGGGTTCCATTTTTAAAATGGAATCGGCTTCTTCTTCCCCTTCTACAACTGGCACTTTAAATCTTTTTACAACAAATATATCTTCCTTATTTTTCGATTCTTCATCACCATCGCTTTTACTTCAGTTTGAGACATTAATTTTGCTGGGAAATTGCTTTCATCAAATTTTACATTTCTAGCCACAACGATCTGTTTATTTACGGGGTTCCACAGTCGATAGCCGTTAACAGCAAATCCAATAAACACCATCTCCGTACACTTAGGATCAAACTTGGAACGTTTTTCTTTAGGTAACAGCTTATACGCGCGACAACCAAAAATTCTCAGTTTGCCAATATCAGGTTTAACATTGTACCACATCTCTGCTGGAGTCTTATTTTGTACACTACTTGTAGGACTTCTATTTGGCAAGTAAACTGCAGCTTGAACAGCCTCTCCCCACATACACTTGCTTAGACCGGAATCCATTAGCATAGTTCTTGCTTTCTCAACTACACTCCTGTTAAATCGCTCTGCCACGCCATTTTGCCTCTGACAATAGCCAACCGTTGTTTCAAGTTGTATACCTTTTAAATTATAATAAATTTTCTGTTCCTTCGACAAGTACTCCATGCCCCTATCACATCTTAAAAATTTTGCTTCTGCGTGTTGTTGGAATGCTTTCAAACAATTAAAAACCTCAGAGTTACGTTTTACCAAGTATATCTGGACAAAATGACTGTAGTCATCTATAAAGCTTAGAAAATATTTATAACCATCATGTGTAGTAGGCAGTGATGCCAGGAGATTTTTTTCAGAAATCCCTACGCTTATGAGAAAAAATCCCTTTTTTCCCTACACCCACTTTTTATTTTCCCTACATTTTTCCCTACACTACTTTTTTCCATTTTTTTCAAAGTTTATCTTAAAAAAATACAAAAATAACATCAAAAACTAAAATATTAGCTCCGTTTTATAATATACATGTATGTATGTATTTTTTTTTTAATTTTTAGGAATGAAATTTCTAGAATTTAAATTTAAATGTTTTTTTTCTTTCAATTTTATATCATACAAATCTTCCAACCCTGACTCTTCAGTTAAGATAAAAAAAAAACAATTGAAAGATTTATGGCAGTATATCGAATCGTGATAAAAATTTATTTTATGTGCCTCCAACAAAAAAATTTTCATAAAATAATTATTTTAAATAAGGTTTACTTTTGCGTTTACTTTTGCGGTTTACTTTTATAAATTTTCAGAACATTAAATTCATTTTTTCAATCCTGAGTTACTGCATTAAGCCCCCGACTACTCTATCTATAAGGAGTCAGAATATATCGCCCTACAGGATTGGCATAATCCAAAAAGTCGTTTCAAGAAAAATGGATATGAATATTTAATGACATTTAACTATTTTTTTAATAACTTTTAAACAAATCAAGGGGTTTTAAAAATCCAGATTCAGATAGTTGAGGTTAATATGTTTCTCATCTAAATTGAAATTAAATTTTTAGTTGTCTAATATTCACAAAAACGTGGGTTTTAGTTTTTACGTTTACAAAAAATCGAAAATAATAGACATATTTGAAATTTCATAAATCTATATGAAAGATTTTAGTATGTCGCATGTTTTGAAGACCTTAGTTCAAGAAAGCCGAATTTTGGATTATGCCAGTCTTGTAGCGATATGTAGGTACATATATTGTAGAAATTACAAGCGGAATTTTTACTAACGATACACTTAAAACTGATTTCATTTTAATTTAAAAGTTTAATACATGAAAGAGTATATTTTTAGTTGTTAAAAATTATGAAATTGAAAAATCCCTACAATTTGACAATAGTAAGAAATCTTTCCCTTTTTCCCTACACGTGAAATTTTTGAAAAAAAATCCCTACAAAAAGGGAAAAATCCCTACACTTGGCATCACTGGTAGTAGGTGTAATCGGGCCGCAAACGTCCGTGTGAATTCTTTCAAGAATTCTTGATGAATTTACCAACTGCCACTGTATGGTCATATTTCTTAATCAGTGCTTGTTGATTATGAGTATTACACCCAGACCTTTTTCTTGTAGGGCTTTGATTGAGAGCAAATTTATACGCAAATCTTTTGCTAAAGTACTTCATTTATTTAAATTTTTTCGATGTCGCCTCAAACTTTTGCAAAACCCAGAAAAACACCTTTGTGAGTTGCCATTATCGACACACCTTCCTGTGCAGTGCTGATAGATAGTGCCTCATCAAGAATTTCAACAGAATTTAATGACTTTAAATTATTTGTCACATGCCTAGTACTTCCCGAATCTAAAATCCATTTATCTTTTTAGCAGTCGTCACCTCCCACTATAAAGGCTACAGCAGAACTTTCTTTATTCTTATTATTGCCGCCACGGCTTCGTTCTCTGTTAGGACCACTACCACGTTTCTTAAATTTATTTATTTCTTTTTACACTTGTAGCACTCGCCATTAAAGCCTGTATAAAAAACAGTGTCTTAACCACCAACACTTTCTCCAACTAGTTCCCTGCTTACATTTTGCCGCATCTCTTCATTTAAGAGCCTTGACTTGGCATATTCCATTGTGAGTGTTTCGTCAGGCAAATTTTCAAGCGCAGTTATTAGTGGCTGAAAGTCTTCGTGAAATGACTTAATTAAATGATAAATAATTTCATTGTTCTCCAACTTTGCACCAGCCGCCACTAATTAACGCACACATTCATCAAACTTTGTGAAATGTCTCTTCATATCACTGCCCATTTCGTACCGCAATCTATCCAGCCTCGTTCTTAACATATTTTGCTTGGCCATATTTGTTCCAGAAAAAGTACTGACCAGAACACTCCACATTTGTTTCGCCGTTGTTTTACCTTTTATATATTTTTTGCAGTTGAATTTCTTTCATTCCATGACGTAACTTCAAGTGTATTATCTTTTGTTACTACTGGTTTATCAACGGTTAAAACATCCAGAACATCTTGAGACTCCAAGAAATTTTCAACTCTATATTTCCACGAATCAAAGTTCCTACCATCAAATGGTTTGATTTTTGCAAAAACTAATTCCATGACAGACATATATGCGCTGGGCCCATAACCTGTTGTCAATCAGTGGAAAAATATTTTCAATAAAACTAACGGCACAGCCAAGATAATATAAAACGCACTTGTTAATATTGTAACTTCCCAGTAAAAAATTTTTTCAGACATGTCTGATGTCAGAAATTTTCTGAAATAATTCTTATACTTTATCAGAATTTTTAACGAATTTCTAAATTTCCTTTAGACATTTTACAGAATAATCGGAAAACTGTTTGTTAGACTTTTCTGCACATTTTCTGAAGTATTAAACGATTAATATCAGACTTGTCTGCACATTGGCGGAGGACAATTTGTTTTTTTATTCCTATATTATTTTTTAGACATAAAGGAGAATAGTCTATACATTTTCTGAAGTAAAATATAAAATGGATTAATAATTATATCCGATAAATCTGAACATAATCTGAAGAGAATTGTTTTTGTAACGTTCCTTTAGATATTTAACAGAATAGTCTGCACATTTTCTGATATTTTTTGTTCGGTCATTTTGTTCCCATTTTCAGTACTTTTGTAAGAAAACTTTGCGACAACTCTGCACATTATCTGAAGGAAATTTTGTTTTTTTTATAAAAATCATGCACAAACCTGTTTATATTTTGAAATTCGTCAACTGTACTTTAAAAGGGAATTTAATTTTTATTTTCTTTTATTTTCTCAGTTAGTTTTTGGAAATCAAGTAAACAACATCTGCATATGTGATGATTATTGTTTAAATTTTTTTAAACTTTGTTAATACACAAAAATTAGCAAAAAAAAATTACATCATTTTTTATGGTTTAATTTTATAATTTTAAATAGATGTATATAATGAACTCTATTTTCGTATATAATACGTAAGTAGTATGGTTTAATTTTATTAATTTTAAAAATAATCTATAAATTTCTATTATTTATTTATGTACCCTTAAGAAGTCATGAATAATGGAAGCTTATAAATTATTATTAAAATTAATAAACTTAAACCATAATAAATTGTATATATGAAAATAGTTTTCATCAGACGTTGATCAGAATAGTCAGGCCATTTTCTTATATTTGATCAGACTTTTGAACAAAATGTCGGACATTTTATCAGACATTTATCCGACATCTATCAGACTTTCTTATATTTGATCAGACTTTCGTACGAAATGTCGAAAGAATGTCAGACATGGTACCAGACTTCAATGAGATTTGTCGAAAATTCCTTCAGAATTTCCCGAGGAATTTACATCAGATTTCGTACCGAATTCTGACCGACAACTCTGCACATTATTCCGAATTTCCTCAGACAAAGAGTTCCGAATTCCGAGCAACCTTTCATACGATTTTCGTAACGAATTCTGACGGAATTCGGATACGAAATCGGGAACTTGTGCAGACTGTCGGTACGAATTCGGCAAAAATTGTTTAGTGGGTTCATATAGACGACTATAATGTCTTTTAATATTTTATAATAACTTAATTTCATTGTACATACATACATTGTATATAGGGATGCCAAACGGGAATTCCCGATTCCCGAAAATCCCGGGATTTTCGGGATTTGAAAGTACCGAAAGCCGGGATTTTAAAAAATTAAATCCCGGGAAATTTCGGGATTTTAAAATCCCGAATTTTTAAGTATTTTTCCGCTATTTTATACATTATAAAGTACTAAATAAGAGAATTTAAAAAAAAAAAAAAGTAAGAGTGCTATATTCGGCTATGCCGAATCTAATATACCCACCATCAAACCGTATGCCGTAAAAGGAATGCTTTTCTATAAACATCAGGGTGATATTACTCATCAAATTTACTGATAGGACCTTATATGAGAGGTAGGGTGAATCATTGACCGTTTTTATAAAACTTTTCATAATTTTTTTAGACCAATTTTGGTTCATACACTTTCCGGTAGGAAGATTTACGTTCCTATAAAAGTTTCTTAGCTTTTGGCGAGTAAGAAACTTACTTATCTCAAATTTCATCTTTACACTCGTACTTGTAAGCCAGTAATGAGCGTTAAAGTATTTATCTGGATGGGACCTTATGTAGGGGTAGGGTCAATTATGGACCGAACCACATAAAACTTGGTAGAGAGATTTTGACTCGCATGAAACATATGTGTATCGAATTTCATCGCTATTTTTAAGCCAGTAATAAGCGTTAAAGTCATTTTTTTAACGGGACCTTATATGGGGGTAGAGTCAATTATGAACCGACCCACATAAAATTTGGTAGAGAGGTTTTGGCTCGTCAGGGATTTACTAATATCAAATTTCATTGCTATACTAAATAGGCATAGATACTATCGGATATATAAAAATAACAAGTACGAAATTATAGGCGGGCGAGGCCGACCATATAACCCCATACACCAGTTATGAGAGTAAAATGTAATTTAGTTTTCATAATAAATGTATACCTCGCCTCCGATATATTCTAGCACTTTATTGTTAAAAAACTATTTTTCTGAAATATGCTTGGGGGAAGGACGCCATCATATGAGTCGATCCTCATAAAATTTGGAGGACGAATTTACGGTTACATAAAATGTTTTATGCTGAATTTCATTGCGACAGTTCTCTTTTTAAGCGAATTGTGGACACTAATTCTTTTTTAAAGCTGTGTTTTGTATGGGGGCTCGGATCAAAAGCCCGATCATTTCAAATTTCATCAGCGTATTTTAGGACAGTATAAAACAAAAGCACTACTCCGGAGAAACCCAATATACCATCCCTACTAAGGGTATAAAAAGGGCAATAAATAGGCATTGATACTATCGAATATCTATAATGGAAGTCAACCTGTCAATAAGATGGCGAGAAGATAATTCCCTTGGTTAGTGAACACGGAATATAAGGTGGAGGAGATATAGGTGCAGTACAGGTGCTCTATGTAGCCTCGTATGGATCCCCATTACACATACTATTTAAATATTATTTGGAAACCATTGTAAATTTGGATATCATGGGTATTATTTTAGGTTGTTATTCTACTATTCAGTGCCTGGGATGGAAAGATTTTTATTCTAAGTATGTACTTTGAATTAATTTGTTTTTCTTTTCACAAAATGCTTATTGGAAGGTAAACACCTACTAAGAGTATTCATATTGCAATATGAAATAAAACGTTTTATTTTAAGATTTTTTTAATTTTTTTTATATTTTTCGGGATTTAGAAATCCCGAAAATCCCGGGATCCCGATATCGGGATTCCGGGATTTATTTAAAAATCCCGAATCCAGGGATTTCTAAAAACCAGTCCCGATTGGCATCCCTAATTGTATACAACGCTACCTAAAGCACTACTTATACCAATGTAATACACAAATACAAAATAAGATTATTAATATAAATTTACTGAATGTTATTTAACAGCCGAGACTATTGTTTTATCTTTTGTTATGAACATCGCTGTTCTACAACACATAACGATACAATATACAATCTGAGTATACTCACTCCGTTTGTGTTTCTTGCTGTTTTTTAATGTTTCCCTTGGATAATGTAATTTAATTTGTGGCACAGAAACTCGACGACTGTAAATCTATCGGTCCATACAAAGGATCCTACTCCTGTCGAACAATTTTCAAAAACATTACTTTGAATGTGAATTTCGCGTTTAGAGATTTCGGCTGATATACCTGTCCCAATGAAATTCGAGTTATTGAAGTTGTGGGATTCATCCATTGTTGGCAATCTTAAAGTTAAAGTTAATCATATTGAAATTACCACTAAAATGTCTTTTTAGTACACTAACGTCACCACTAAAATAGCGATACCGAAATATGCCAAAATACCGATAACGATAAAATACCAATATGTACCGAAATAATTCAAAATACCGATAACACTACCTTACCACCGTTTCGCAACGGTTGCCAACCTTGGTAATAAGTAAAAGTTTTATATAAATTCAGATTTAAAACATGTTAACAACTACTTTATAAGTTAAGGCAATCAATATAATATTGCTAACTTTTTATACTTATCTGTTTTCTTAATTTACTCTTCTTAGTTTGATCTTGCTTTGTTACTATTATTCTTTTATTTATATTATCATTTGTAATAATTGTAGAGAGAACTAACGGTAGGAGCAATATTAGTCTCTCGAAATATTGTTATTATTATTATTATTATCATTAACATTTATTCATTGTTTCATCTTTTGTTATAATTCTGATGAGAAGTAAAGAAGAGAGCAATAGGAGTCTCTTGAATTGTTATAGTTAACATTAATTATATCGCCTTTCGATATACATAATTCTTAATCGTACAGTTAATTATAAGTCAGTCTATTTTGATTTTTTAAGCAATCCTCATAGTAAGGAGCGTGCGAAAATAAGTAAGAATTTAATTAAAGTTAAATTGGAAATTAAAGTGAATTAAATATAATTATATAAATTGTGAAAACTAAAAAATGTGTTTTACTTTAAACAAAAAAATGAGAAATGTTAATTTATATAACAGGTTTTATTTTCAAAACAGCATACAGTGTCGGATTTTGCCAATTTAGGGGGACTAAACTCAAAATTTTTTCAATTCGTTTTTGCCTTTGTTTGAATTCAACATGAGAGACAGTTGTCCAAATAGTAAACAAATGTACATATTTAAAAGTAAAGAAATGTGATGCAAAACAGAATAACGGTATTCCAAAAGTCGTGTTTATTACAGAAAATAAAAATAAATTTTTACCTTCTGCATGTTCCCTAACTTTAAACTATTATATGTTTTTGAAGATTATTTTAATTTTCTTTTTGTTTTTTTATGCTTTTATTATATTTAATAATAACAAAAGCACAATAATATTGGTCCTATACCCACCTTAAAGTATACCAATCGGCTCAGAATCATTTTCTGAGTCGATTTAGCTATGTCCGTCCGTCCGTCCATGTAAACCTTGTAATCAAACTACAGGTCGCAATTTTGAAGATAATTCAATGAAATTTGGTACATGATCTTCTATTGTTGACGAAGCCTGTTGGAAATGGTTAAGATCGGTCCATTATTTCACCTAGCCCCCATACAACTGAACCCCCCAATAGGGCTTGTAATCCTTGTAATCAAACTACAGGTCGCAATTTTGGAGATAATTGAATGAAATTTGCCACATGATCGTTTATGGTATCGTAGACGAAGCCTATTGAAAATGGTTAACATCGGTCCATTATTTCACCTAGCCCCCATACAACTGAACCCCTCGAATAGGGCTTTTAAAACTTGTAATCAAACTACAGGTTGCAATTTTGAAGATAATTCAATGAAATTTGGCACATGATCTTTTATGGTATCGTAGACGAAGCCTATTGAAAATTTCACCTAGCCCCCATACAACTGAACCCCCGAATAGGGCTTTTAAAACTTTTAATCAAACTACAGGTCGCAATTTTGGAGATAATTCAATGAAATTTGGCACATGATCTTTTATGGTACCGTAGATGAAGCCTGTTAAAAATGGTTTACATCGGTCCATTATTTCACCTAGCCCCCATACAACTGAACCCGCCGAATGGGGCTTTTAAGTTCATAATTATGTTTAATATACTCATATCTCGACAAAGAGCTGCAATAACCAAGTTGTATACAAGACTTGATGACCCCCACGAATTCCATAATAATAGGTTCTCATATGACCCTAGCCCCTATGAACAGCCCCCATCAAAATTTCACTTAAATGTCCACAATTTTATTCAACAATAAACGGCTTAAGTATGTATATCTAAAGCAAGGTACAATTC
The DNA here is from genome assembly GCF_015586225.1 of Lucilia sericata. NCBI lineage: Eukaryota > Metazoa > Arthropoda > Insecta > Diptera > Calliphoridae > Lucilia > Lucilia sericata. The sequence goes on along the minus strand of NW_023995650.1, from coordinate 46,057 downwards.
AACTTAAATGCTTTATTATGGCAACTAAATCACATTATATTTTTGTCAAAGGTGTAGGGTATTATATGGACGGCCTCGCCCGACTATAATTTCTTACTTGTTTTTTATCATATGGGTTCTGTTGTACCCATATGATAAAAAGATATATAATCTTTGGAATTATAAAATATTTTTTGCACCATTTTGCATACCCCATATATGAACTCGCAAAAGTTGCATTAGTCAATTTTTGATGTTTGGCGTTCAACTGTGCCATTTAAAACACACATAAAGTCTTTCATTTTACAATGATAATTAAAAAAAAATTACTTAAAAAACCAATACTAGCAAAAGCAAAAAATTTTACTTTAGAAGAAACTAGCTATACCCAGTGGGCTTTGTTACCCTAAAAACAGTATAAATAAAAACTGCACTTTATGATTTTTGAAGGTTCTGGTTCTGTTAGTTTCCCAGTTATACGAATTTTTATTTTAATCCATATGGGAGGTTTTGATAGTCCACAATAGGGGTATGGTACTTCCCATGTTCACATGAATGTGAAAATTCTTTGTGCAAAATGTTATGATTCTAGATTCAAATATTCACATGTCAGGGTTGTTAGCGCAAAATTTAAGGATTTTAGCTGTAATATTTTCTAAGATATACAAATTTTTGTGTTTAACTCATATGAGAGGTTCCAAGAACTCCAAATGAATGTCCACACATTTTACCCAAATGTTCACTTTTATGTTAATTTTAAGATTCTACCTCTAATAGTTTCTAGATAAACGAATTTTTGTATTTAATTCATATGGTGCTACTAAGTGCTACTTCCCATATTGCTAGTCCGCCAATTTATTACCCAAATGTTAAAATGAATGTCAAAGTTCTTGAGGATTCTAGATCTAGATTCCCAGACAAAAAAAATTTTATTTAATTCATATGGGAGGTACCACTGCCCCTTTTGCTAGTCCGCCAATTTTTCCTCCAAAATGTTCATATAGATGTTAAAGTGCTTCGTGCAAAATGTAAAGATCCCAGCTCCAATAGTTTCCCAAATAAACGATTTTTTGTATTTAATTCCTATTGCTATTCCGCTAATTTTTCGTCCTAAATATTCATGTTGATACTAAAGTGGCTCCGAAAAATTGGATGATTCTAACTGTTCTCAGATATACTAATTTAATGTTTTCTTTATATGGAAGGGCCACGCCTACTATAGCTAGTCCGCACATTTTGCACCCATATGTTCATGTGGATGTCGAAGTTGTCCATACAATTTGAGAACTCTAGCTGTTGCAGTTTCTGAGATATGTGATTTTAAATACTTATTATGTATTATTTATTATTTATGAGCAAAAAGTACCAATTTTTCCCCTTTCTGGGCCATGTTACGAAAAATATATATAGCCATTGATGCTTCCTAGTGTAGATCTATCAAGTTTTTAAAATTGGTGTGGTTGTAACAAGTATTGGCGTAATTGGAACATGCACAAAAGTTACTAAAAGTACAAATATTTTCCCTTTTTAACCTGTGTGTTTTAAATTTTTCTAAAGATTAATATTTAATTGATATTATTTTAAGTAATTTTTCACTCATATTTAAAATTTTGACTCTGTAAATATCTTTTTTACAAATGAATGTAGAATGTCCTATTTTGACCGCTTTTACACCCTGTAAGCTTAGCAGTCGCATAAGTACTTCACTAATAAAAGTTTTGAGAGATAAAACATAAATATTTCTACGTTATAATTAACAAGTTAGAGTGCTATATTCGGCTGAGCCGAATCTTAGCTTAAATCTGTTACAATTCCAAGATTTATTTAACATTACAAACGCCATTTTCTTTTATATTTTTATAGCGCCCTAGGATATGCTTGAGCGATATTTAATAATTTGCATGTATGCGTGTGTGTGAAAGATTTAAGGATTTTCAAAATACATACAAATATATAATTTTGTTCTACACAAATTTATAATGCGGTTAAAGTGCTTTTAGGGGCAGGACCTAGTGTGGGAGATATGACCAATTATAGGCCGATCATAAAAAATTCTTTAAGCTAAATTTCTGTACATAAAAACTATATTTCAGTCAAATTTTGTATCTATATCGAAATTTAGTAATAAGTAATGTGTGTTTAAGTAATTTTCTGTTATGAAACGATCGTGAAAAAATGTTGAAATAGAATTTTTGTATACAAAACTAATATTTGTGCCATTTTTTTATGGGTATGTGTCTTTAAGTGTTTTTCTCAAAGAGACCTTGTATGGGAGCTATGATCAATTATGGACCGATAGGAAAACAATTTCACAGTAATATTTATGTGCATATGAGCAATACTCGCACCAAATAGTATATGGATATATTAATTTAGTAATGAGTTATGCGCGTTTAAGTGATTTTCGGGAGGGGACTTTTCATAGTAATATTTTTGTTCATAAGAGCAAAACTTGTACGAAATTTTATATGGATCTCTACATTTACTGCATTTACTAATGAGTTATGTGGTTTTAAGTGATTTTCAGGAGGGGACCTGGGAGCTATGACCAATAAACTATAAAAGAGGATGTAAACGAACAATCAGTCTCTTTTTTTTGCGGTGTAACAAGTGAACAGCTAAACGTGTGTGTCGGTAAGAAAACTACAGTGGGCAGTGCTAGGTTAGCAAGAAACACAGTAAGGTTAAGATTAGGTCACTGGTTTACAATCAGTAGACAAACAAAAACCTTTAACGGATTTACATCTGCTAGAGGAAGATTAGGCACTTCTGCACTTTTCCCTGGAAGTTTACACTCGGGAAAATCAGGGTCAAGAAAGAACTCTAGAATTACATTCTAGAAGAAAACCGTAGGCAAGCACTGGGCAAAAGCGATAGAAATCTTAGGAACAAGAGAAAATCTCTAGAATTTACATTCTAGATATTCCCAAAGGTAGGAGTTAGAGGGCTGGATTGGAGGGACACCGACACGCGTCACACGTTCACAACCCGGCCAGCGAGACAAGTTCGTGTTAAGTGATATAAGTATTAAACATATTTGAAAAGAAAAAAAAAACAAATTTAAGCATAAAAGTGTTCAATAAAGTTCGAGAGATAGAAAAAAAAGAACATTTGAAAGCGTGTATTAACATTTTATGTAAAGGAATCCTGGACTAGACTGAGCACTACCCCAGCTTCAAACCGGGAATAACCGGAGGTTCCTTACATTGGCGCCCGAGCAGGGACCCTTTTGATCAACACGCAAAGAGGTAATAAAAGAAGAGACAAGAAATCATGGTGCGTACGTCCTGGGCATATACCCTACGAAAGGATGAATTGGTGCAATATCTGGAAGAATTCGATCTAGATGCCAGTGGTACCGTAGAAGAAATGAGGAAGAAGTTTGCCAAATTTATATCCGGTGAACACAAGGAAAAGGTTCTCACCAGGCTAGAGGAGCTAGAAAACAAGCACAGTCGGTGTCAAACACCCACAACCCCAGGTATGTCCACACAACTAGACGTGCCAACAGTGTCACATATGGCAACAAGAATGGGACAGCAATCAGCCTCAGGCCACCTGTTGTTCCCATCACCACACAATGAACAGAGCTCGCAATCAGCTATGAATCCACTTCAGCAAAGTCCACACTACTCAACCGTGATCGACATAGTCAGGAAATGGTGGTTTCGCTATGAGGGCGGAAAGGATCCCATTGCTTTTGTTGAGCGAGTAGAAGAACTCGCGGAGGTCTACGATCTGGACAAAAATATGCGACCCCGGACAATGCCAGAATTGCTTAAAGAATCGGAGCTGCTGTGGTTCAGAAACAATAACCGTCAGTGGAACACATGGAGAAGCTTTAAGGATGACTTCCTGAAGGCTTGACGACGAAATTCTCCGAAGACAGCAAAAACCACAAGAAACCTTTAAAGACTTTGTCATCGTATTACAAAACATGATGAGGCACGCGGGATACACACATGAACAGCAGGTGGATAGAATATTTAGAAATTGCCTGGTGGACTATCAAATGTACATAAGAAGGAAAGATTTTCAGCCCCTGGAAGAGTTGATTCAGATGGCTGAAGATTTCGGTAAGCCATGATCACCGTGACACTCGACAGGCTCATCGAAGAGATGATAGAGCTCGACAAATTGTACCCACCAACGACAGCATACAGGAGATGCGGGCAAGAAGGAGATGGCTACCGTTTTTGCCAAAACGAGAGTGTGTTGTTCTGCTGGCAATGTGGTAGAAGAGGTGTGAGGACCCGTGAGTGCTGCCGAAGAAATGCGGGAAACGCCAGAGGACCGAGCCATCAGCAAGAGGAGGCTGCGGCCCTGAACAGACAAAGCTTGCCCCAGTAAGTGCTTTCCGTCAAACGGAAACTCGATTGCTGGCCCAGGTCCAACTTGGAAGCCTGCACAAAGAGGCTACAATCGATACAGGCGCCTCGAGGAGTTATGTAAGCGAGCGTGTCGCTGAAGAATTAAGAGAGCAGAGTCAGATGATTCCAGTGGATAGCAGGATCAGCTTAGCGAATGGTGCTAAAGTAGAAGTTGGAGAAGTTATCAGAGTGAGGGTGAGATTAGGCAGCAGAAGTTGCCAAATGGAGATGGGTGTTATGCCAAGCTTGCTGCACGAAGTGCTGCTAGGCTTAGATTTCTTGAGAGCTGTGGAGTTTGAGATGCAGTATGGTGACCAGAAAGTTAAGTTCAGCCCTGTTTCCCAACAGGTAATGATGGCAGTAGAGGAACAGGCAGTGATGGCAGGCGAAGAAGCACTTAGTGAAGATGAAGTAATTTCTCGGTTTCTGGAGAGTGAGTTAGACAAGTTCAAAGATGTCAACGGTCCTACAAATTTGGCTGAACACCAAATCACATTGATAGATGACAGACCGGTCCGACAAAGGTACACACAGCGCAATCCCGAAATGCAAAGGCTGATCATTGTCATTGCACCAAAGAAAAATGGTACCCTTAGATTGTGTATTGATTACAGGCAGCTCAATGCCAAAACGGTGGCCGATGCATACGCCTTGCCACGGATTCACGCCATTCTAGACCGGCTGCGTAATTCAAAGTTCATTAGCAGTATAGATCTTAAAAATGGGTACTGGCAAATATCAATGGCAGAAAACAGCAAAGAATACACAGCATTCACAGTGGCTGGGAAAGGTTTGTTCCAGTGGAAGGTGATGCCTTTTGGGTTAACGTCAGCGCCAGCTAAGTTTCAGAGAACGTTGGATAGAGTAATTGGTGCAGAAATGGAACCCCACGCCTTTGCCTACCTGAACGATATTGTGGTGCTGGGAAATTCGTTGGAAAAGCACATGGCCAACTTGAAGGAGGTATTTAGAAGACTTCGAGAAGCGCGACTGAAGATAAACCAAGAGAAATGTAAGTTTTTCCAGAAGGAAATAAAATATTTAGGCCACGTAGTCAATGAAGGCGGAATCAATACCGATCCCGAGAAGATTGCCGCTATCCAAGAACTCCAACCCCCAAGGAATGTGAGAGAACTGCGAAGATGTCTCGGAATAGCTTCGTGGTATAGAAGATTTGTCCCTGATTTTTCACAGATTGTACATCCCCTGACCTCGTTGCTGAAGAAAGGTAAGCATTTTCGTTGGAACCAAGAGCAACAGGAAGCATTCGAGCGTTTGAAGAAACTCTTAACAGAAGCCCCAGTTTTAGCTTGCTCCGATTTCTCGAGGAAATTCACTCTTCAGACTGATGCGTATGATTACGGTTTAGGAGTTTGAAGGTCAAGAGAGGGTGATCTGCTAGCCGCAGATTAAACCCTGCCGAAATGAATTATTCAGCGACCGAGAAGGAGTGTTTAGCGATAGTGTGGGCCATCAGAAAATTACGGCCATATCTAGAAGGCTATCATTTCACGGTAGTGACTGACCACCTTGCACTTAAGTGGCTCAACTCGATTGAGAGTCCCTCAAGCAGAATAGCTAGATGGGCCTTAGAGCTCCAACAATATAGTTTCGATATTCAATACCGCCGCGGAAAACGTAATGTGGTGGCAGACGCCCTATCACGTGACCCGGCAAATGTGTGCCAAGCTATTCAAGACAGGCCAGTGGAGTGCAGCTGGTGGAAAAGAAAATGTGATGAAATAAGCAAAGAGCCAGAGAAGTTCCCAGACTTCCTTATTCTCGAAGGGCAACTTTATCGGCACCTCCCGACGTGCGATAAAGACGAAGAATGTGCTCCCTGGAAGCTCTGTGTCCCCTCATACCAGCGCCAGAGAGTGTTGCAAGAAAACCATAACGCCCCGAATGCCGGTCACCTCGGCGTAAGAAAAACCATGGCACGTGTTACGAAGAAGTATTATTGGCCCGGAATGTTCAGAGGCATTCGTACTTATGTCAGAAACTGTGAAATATGTCAACAGCATAAACCCAACCAACTGCTCCCCGCAGGACAAATGATGTCATGTATCGCAGAAGTACCATGGTCTATAGTTTGCGCAGACTTTGTAGGCCCTCTACCAAGGTCAAAACATGGAAACTCGATGCTGCTAGTTTTCACGGACAAATTTTCCAAGTGGTCAGAGTTAGTAGCATTGCGTCGTGCGACAGGGGAAACCTTACGTAAAGCCTTTAGAGAAAGAATCTTAGCGAATTTTGGTGTACCAAAGATGTTAATCACCGACAGTGGCTCCCAGTTCACCAGTAAGATGTTTCGTGAATACCTCAAAGAAATTGGTGTTCAGCCCCTTATGCGCCCCAAGAAAATTCCACAGAACGTGTCAATCGCACCGTAAAGACCATGATCGCACAGTACGCTGAATCTAATCAGAAAACATGGAACGAGGTAATCCCAGAAATACAATTAGCCATAAACACGGCTAAGTCAGACACAACCCAGTATAGCGCCGCTTTTCTGGTATAAGGGAGAACCGAGACTTCCTGCCGCGTTGTACGATGAAGCAACCCCGGGAACGGGAACATCAGCCCAAAACCCACAACAAAAGGCCGAAATATTGAGGCACATATTCAGCTTAGTAAGAAGGAACCTCTTTATAGCAGCTAAAGACCAGGCTATAATAATTTGCGCCGAAGGAAATGGAATCCTAAAGTAGGAGAACTGGTATGGGTTAAAGAACACCATTTGTCCAGTGCAGCGGATAGTTTTGCCGCCAAACTCGCCCCGAAGTTTGCAGGCCCGTACCGCATTCACCGATTAATATCGCCCGTAATTGTCGAAGTGCGAAAAGACGGTGAAAAGAGCTCGCGAACTGCTCACGTGTGTGAATTAAAACCCTTTAAAAAAAATAATAAAACAATAAAATCCAAAAAAAAAATCGCTGGAAAAAAATGTACATGAGAAAGAGATGTAAAAAAACGCTACAATGGGCAACAGTGTTCGATGGTTCAATCGAACATCAATGCGTGGACAGAGAGTGAACAATGGAACGCATACCCTTTACACACATTTACTACACACACTCCACACAGTTTATATTAGTCAGCGCGTGTGTAACTAAGAAGTGCGGACGAAACAAGTGCGACAAAACAAAAAAAATAGTAAAACACAACAATTGAATAAATAAAAAAGTATTTACACAAACAAGAACATTAAATTAACAGTTTTTTTCATACGAGAACAACAACAGTGAGTATAGAACAGCCAAGCGCAGAAAGAGAGACGCTAAGAAACTGTTATTGTAGTGGTGAGAAAATACTAAAAAAACACTTAGAAAAAATATTGCCTAATTACAAGTAAAATAGTAAATTTTACAGATAAAACATATTCAAAGAAAAGAAAAATATATATTTCTTTACTAAGATAAAGTTTTTTATTTAAAATGTGTAAAAAAAGAATAAGAAATACTGTTTTTATGTGTTTTCATTCTTATGCATTACTAAATTTTTTTTGGAGTGTACGAGTTTCTTGCAAGTAATTCTCTTGTTTACAAATTGTGTTGTTGTTTTTACAAATGGTTTTTGCAATTTTTGAAACAAAGCGACATCAACCTACATTGTTGAATGCTGTTAAGCAACTGAAGATAATTTTTTGTATTTTTACGCTCTTGCTATGAGTTTTGTTTACGATCGTGTAGTGTACGTGTGAATTGACGAAAATCTTCGTAATTTGAACAATATGAACACGCAACGCTGGTATAGAAACAAAAGAAGTTTGTGTGTTTAGTGTGACTTTCGTGGTTTGTGAAAAAAGAAAGTATTTAATGTTCAATATAAAAAAAGGGAAAGGAATATGTAAGGAAAAAAAAAAACATATCAGATTTGTAGCGGAAGAAAATGTGTTCTTACATATAGAAAAAAAAGCATATACAGTGTCTCTCATAATAATTCGAATTTGGGTAACCTATAAAAAGAAACCAAATTTAATAATATATTTTGTGTGGAAAATAAATAAATTAATTTGTTATATTGTCTAGATAGTTCTTATGTTTGATATCAGATTTGTAGCGGAAGAAAATGTGTTCTTACATATAGAAAAAAAAAGCATATACAGTGTCTCTCATAATTATTCGAATTTGGGTAAACTATAAAAAGAAACCAAATTTAATAATATATTTTGTGTGCAAAATAAATAAATTAATTTGTTATATTGTCTAGATAGTCCTTATGTTTGATATCACGCTTTTTAAAACTTGAAAAATTTGTATTGACTTAAATTAATTGTGCTTTTTTAAAAAAAGTCCATGAAATTGTCTCACAAAAGTATAAAAATTTTTCCTGTATTTCATATTTGATCATATTATACGCAACACAAATTTTAGAATCGAATGGTTTTTATGCGTAATATTGTTTTAAGGGGTTACTATCCACGGAAAGGATATAATTTTGGCCCATTTGGTCCACAATTTTGGGGAATTTGTACCCTGTTTACATGTAATATCATTAAAATGGCGATTTTTGGCCATAATTGTAAATTTTTCTCCTTTTTTCCAGAGATAAAACAAAAAATTGATATTGGGACTTAAAAGACCCCTTGGGGTATCTAAAAATAATATTTTTTGTTACAAGAATCTGTATTTAAACTTTCCAAGATAAATTATTCGGATCATTTTTCTGTCGCTAATTCAATATATTGGAACTTAAGTCCATTTTTATAATACTAGGATCAACTATTTTCCGGGAAAGTTTTCTGGTATATATTCTTTTAGATATCAGCTTTTATACATTTAAAGTTTTCAATGTGTTGTGGAAGTGTACAACTCCAAAACATGCCTCGAAGAAACACCATTCAAAATAGTAAAATCATTATTTTTATATACCAATGGCCTCCATGCTGCATGGCACGATATCATTATGATCACATCAAAAATGTTGATATGTGTTTAAATATTATTTACTATGATCAAATTAAAACCAAAATTTAGGACTTACAATGTTATTGTAACGGGCAACATAAGCGTGAAAGTTACGAGTAGTAAAAACTGAAATCTACTATATAGGATGACGTTTTGTTAAGGCATGTTTTGGGGTTGTATGCCGCTATAATATATTGAAAACTTAAAATACATTAGTGCCAATATGTACATGAATATACACTAGACAACTTTGTCGGAAAATATCGTCCCTAGAGGTACGAAAAGGGACTTATGATCCAGATAATTCAATTAGAAACTGCAAAACGATAGCAAAAATACATCTTGGAACGTTTAAGTACAGATCCTTATAACAAAAAATATTATTTTTAGATACCCTATGGGTTCTATTTAATTTCAATATTAAATTTTGGTTTTATCTCTGGAAAAAGGGTGAAAACATTACAAATATAGCCAAAAATCGCCATTTTAATGATATTACATGAAAAGAGGGTACAAATCCCCCAAAATTGTGGACCAAATGGGTCAAAAATGCGGTTGATAGTAACCCCTTAAAACCATATTAAGCATAAAACCATGCGATTCTAAAATGTGTGTATCGTATAATATGATCAAATATGAAATACAGGAAAAATTCGCATACTTTTGTGAAGTAGTTTCATGGACTTTTTTTAAAAAAAGCACAACTAATTTAAGTAAATGTAAAGTTTTCAAGTTTTAAGGGGCGTGATATCAAAACTAAAGACTATCTAGACAATATAACAAATTTATTTATTTATTTCCCACACAAAATATATTATTAAATTTGGTTTCTTTTCATAGTTTACCTAAATTCGAATACTTATGAGAGACACTGTATATTAAATAAAAAAAAAGTCTGTAGCAAGCGTGCGACGATTTAATGGAGTTTCAGTGCGACTTCCCATGTCGTAACCGAACTCGGAAGGTCCCAATCTACGTCCTCGTGTATGTAGTAGCTAGATGTGTGTCCTAATGTTCTGTGTTTGTGGAGAGGAAGAAATAAAAAAAAGGGATGTTTTGTTATTTATTTTTAGATGGAGAATCAAGATTATTTACGCCATGGTGACATTATTACAATCTCCGATGACGAGAGCATCCTACAGGACCCTACGGAAGAGGACATGCCCTCGTCCCAGGTCACCGTGTATGACCCCGATGAGCAGCTGTCCTGTTCGCAGACCACGGAGTCATCCCAACGCGAGTGGGAATCGAGGGTCTAGATGGAAGCGCGACTAGACCGTTACATTCAGCGCCGCCCGAAGTACCGCCAGTACATTGCACAATTATGTGTTACCTGGACGGTGGAGGCGTCGGATAGTGAGGGCGAAGATCCAGACCCGCTGGTAGAGTTTACCGTGTCTCCCAAAAGGATGGCGTTAATGGACGGCTGCGCCAGCCCACCACGGGAGTAGGAGGCCCAGGATCCGCTGCTGCCGACCTACGGTGACGAGCTTCGCTTAAGCAGCTCTGAGGAGGATGCGCTTTCCCTAGGTGACATAAGTCTGGGAAGCCTTGAAGAGGCATTCCACCAGGCAATGGCCCAACCCAATGGTTCCCCAGTCACGCCTCCCCGAACGTCCCCATCACCACCAGTCAGTGCAGCGCCGGATTTTACGCTCGAGGTTGACGGGAAGCAGCAACTACCGGCGGAGATTATGATAGAAATCGCTGCAGCGGTAGAAAAACGGAAAAAAGTGAGTTTCCGACGGGCGTGAGGGGAAAGTCGTATCGAATACATGTCTCGGCGACTGGGAATGTTACCGTCCGTTGTCTACCGGGAAGAAAGGAGGGACCCAAAATGTTGCCATTTTGAGCCACACATTGTTTTTTTTGCCATACTTGTTTTTTTTATAAATAAATAAGATATTCACGGCATTGGTGTTTTATTTGGAGGGCAATGGATTACATCCATCAAAGGGGAGCGGATTACATTCGCCAATGTGTGTCTGTTTCTTTTCAGATAAAAAAAAACGATCAATTCAGCCCAACAGAGTAACAGAACAGTGACATAGAGAGAGATTCAGCCAAAGAGAATTCAGCCAGAGATAACGGGAAGGATATTCAGCCAGAGAGAGCGAAGATATTCAGCAAGAGAGGGAAGACATTCAGCAAGAGAGAACAAGAAGATATCCAGCCAGTGAGAGGGAGGACAGTCGGATGTGGAGAATAAGCAGTAAAACCGTTAATGGTTCAAACCTATGAGAGGAGCATTACTACAAAACTACTGAAGTTGTAGTTACAGAGGACTATAAAAGAGGACGTAAACGAACAATCAGTCTCTTTTTTTTGCGGTGTAACAAGTGAACAGCTAAGACGTGTATGTCGGTAAGAAAACTACAGTGGGCAGTGCTAGGTTAGCAAGAAACACAGTAAGGCTAAGATTAGGTCACTGGTTTACAATCAGTAGACAAACAAAAACCTTTAACGGATTTACATCTGCTAGAGGAAGATTAGGGCAGAAGTGATAGACATTTTCCTTGGAAGTTTACACTCGGGAAAATTAGGGTCAAGAAAGAACTCTAGAATTACATTCTAGAAGAAAACCGTAGGCAAGCACTGGCTCAGGGCAAAAGCGATAGAAATCTTCCTGGAAGTTTACACTCGGAAGAGTTAGGAACAAGAGAAAATCTCTAGAATTTACATTCTAGATATTCCCAAAGGTAGGAGTTAGAGGGCAGGATTGGAGGGACACCGACACGCGTCACACGTTCACAACCCGGCCAGCGAGACAAGTTCGTGTTAAGTGATATAAGTATTAAAAATACTTGAAAAGAAAAAAACAAATATAAGCATAAAAGTGTTCAATAAAGCTCTAGAGATAGAAAAAAAAGAACATTTGAAAGCATGTATTAACATTTTATGTAAAGGAATCCTGGACTAGACTGAGCACTACCCCAGCTTCAAGCCCGGAATAACCGGAGGTTGGTAATTTTCTAATAAAATTTTTTCTATACCCTCCACCACCATCAGTGGTGATAGAGGGTATATATAAGATTGTCATTCAGTGTGTAACACCAAGAAATATTCATCTGAGACCCAACAAAGTATATATATTCTGGATCCTTAGTCTGAGTCGATTCAGCTGTGTCCGTCTGTCTGCCTCAAACACTCTCACGTTAAAACTAAGCAAAATAAATCAGCCAAATTCACTGAAAATATTCACTATTGTCCTAAGCAGTTTTGTATTTAAATCAGCCAAATCGGTCTACCACGTAAAAAGCTATGAGTAAAAATTTCAGACTACCTCGAAAAAAATTAAGTTTTTTTCCTAATTCTTGAGTAGTTTTCTCAGAAACTACTAAAGATAATGAAATGAATTTTGTCACACGTTATTTTCTTTACCCATGGATCAAAAATGTTCAAACTCAAAACAATCAATTCAAAATTTCTCATAGCCCCCATACAAAGGAAATAGATTTATCGTTAATAACTTCGCCAAAAATATCGGTATCACCACGAAATTTTGAACATATGTATATAATAAGAACAGAAATCATAATACCAACGTAGATCTGTATAGGTCGATTATTGGTCACAGCTCCCATATCGTCCATTTGCGGAAAATACTTAAATACAAATAACTAATTAAGAAATAAAGATATTGGGATAATATTCAAATGTAGCGGAACACCTTTATTTATACTTTATTATTTCTATATACTTTAACTATTATTTTATACACATATTTGCTAATGAATGCAACCTTACACGTAATTTTCCGTTATTCAATACAACACTACACATATTATATTGTAAAGTACATTTGGTGACAACTATGTTGGAATAGATAGAGCTTTTTCGTTGAGTTAAGTTTTTTCTTGTTTTAACGATCGTTTGTTTAATTGAAAGCTCTTGTTTGAGAGTATAAAAGCAGCACCCTCAACGACAACAGCTCATTCTATTCTTGCAGGTTGGTTTGTGCGGTTGAACAACTAGTCTTGGTCGCTATGCAAACTTCGTTGTCGTTGTTTGTGTGTCTGGAAATTACTAGTTGAATATTCTAAAGTTGTTGTTGGTCGCGATAGTGACCGCAATTACTAAGAATTATTCAAACGTTCATTCTATTCTTGCAGGCAGTATTGTTGTAAAATTGAGTAACTTGTGAATGTGAATTAATTGGAATTGAATAACGATACTTTTAAAATTAAAATAAAGACGTTAAATTATTAAAAATAAAATCCCTACAAATTGGCGCCCAACTTAGAGGCAGTGAGAAACGCCCATATAGCCGTGTTTTGTACTGTGTTTTTGTGAGCAATCGTGGCGGAAGTTTCTTTAGATTTGAGAAGAAGTCAACGTGTTGCGGCAAGATTGAACATGGTTTCGTTGTCGACAGAACAATTTCAAGAACTTTTGAGTGCTGTTGGTAGACCCAATGAAAAATGTGGCTCTTTTAGCAGTTGTTCTGCGCGTTATGGTGGCGAACGAAATCCTTCCAAGGTAGAAGAATTTATTTCTGCAATTTCTACATTCAAATTGGTGGAGAAAATACCTGATCCAGATGCGGTTAATGGTATGCCGATGCTACTCGAGGGTGATGCTGCGGAATGGTGGCGTGGTGTAAAGGCTAATGTGCAAAGTTTTGATGATGTTGTGCGGATGCTGCGTGAATCATTTTGTCCTCCTAAGCCTGCATGGAGAATTTATGTTGAGATACATGAATCTAAACAGCAGAAAAATGAACCAACAGATTCCTTCATCCGTAAAAAGAGTGCTTTGTTTGCCCAAATGCCTAATTGTCCAGCCGATTCAGATCAACTCGATATGATATTTTGTATGCTACATTCGCAGATTCGTGAACGCCTTTTCCGACACAAGGTGAAAACTTTTGATGAGTTATTGGTTGATGCTCGAGAAGCTGAGCAAGTTTTAAGTGAACGCAGTACAGTGAACAATGAGGTTGGTCCTAAGCGATGTTCCTTTTGCCGTAAAAAAGGACATACGGTAGAAACGTGTTTTAAAAAACAGGATTTAATTTCTAAAATCCCTGTCAAAAATGATGCAGTAGTGCCAATGCCGAAATTTGCGTGTTATGGATACAATGCTCCAGGTGTAGTGAGAGCTAATTGTCCAAATTGTAGCAAAAAGGTAAATGGTAGTTCACCAATGGGTGTAAGTTTTAATACTTTGGGATTATGTATTGGCCGGAATATACCAGTGGTGAATGTACAACTGTATGGTGTTCCTGGACAGGCATATTTTGATTCAGGTGCAAAGACAAGTGTGGCGAGTACAAATTTGAAGAAGATAATGGATTTTGAAGGTTGTCAATATGATTCCATTATGTGCAACATATCACTTGCTGATGGTACCTCCTGTGAGAGAAAATGTCTTACGACAAAGTGTAAAATTGTAATTGGTGGTAGATGCCTCAATATCCAATTTCTAATTTTTCCTGAGGAGAAGAGTAACAGGACATTGATTGGATCCGATTTTATGGGGGAGGCGGGAATTGTTTTGAATATGGGCCAGCGGTACTGGTATTTTAAAAATTGCCCCACACAACAATTCGACTTTAGTGAGTCCTGGCCGTTGAATTTAAATTTAGTCGAGTCGATAAAGGTAGCGAATACAACTAATAGACGCATCATAGGTGAAACCACCTCAGAACCTGTTCAAATCACTCCTAAAAGAATATGCCGAACTTACGTGTCAGATTTTGAATCATACGGTCCTGATTATAATAAGGAGAACGACTACTCACCCCATTCAATTCAGGCAATATTTAAGGATGCAATTCCTACGGATATGGTGACTCCCGATAGGTCAAAAGATAATGGACTTTTTACAGGTGTGGTATATAGACCACCGAAAGATGACGATGAACCAATGTTTACTCCTTTATATGCTTTTGACTACAAAGTACTGAAACCCACAGATGGTGCACAGTTGAGTGAAAATCAGAAGATGCAGTTGGATGAGACCTTGTTTGGACATAATGCTGTATTTGGTAGTCTTGGTAAACCATCTCCGTATGCTGTCCATGGAATCGATACAGGTAATCACCAACCCATTGCCTCACCCCCATATCGACTTTCATTTTCGAAATCTAGAGAGTTAAAACGCGAAATTGAGAATATGCTCGAGAACGACATAATTGAAGAATGCGAATCTGCATGGTCGTCGCCGGTGGTTATGGTTCCTAAGAAGGACGGGTCAATTCGTGTTTGTGTTGATTATAGAAAATTAAATTCTATAACGGTTCCCGATAGGTATCCATTACCTCGTATGGATGACTTCGTGCAAAGAGCACGAAGTACATGACGACATTGGACTTACAATGTGGTTACTATCAAGTGGAAGTAGCAGAGGAAGATCGTGATAAAACTAGCCTCATTACTCCATTTGGAACGTTTCGCTTTAGAAGAATGCCTTTTGGGCTACGGAATGCACCAACAATATTCCAAAGACTTATTAACCGTTTTAAAGCTGGAATTCCTGGTATATGTATATTTGCCTACCTTGATGACATAATTATATGTTCGGAGACTTTTCAACAACATTTAGATGACCTGAAGATAGTATTGAGACGATTGTTGCAGTTCGAATTGCGTTTGAATGATCGAAAATGCAAATTTTGCTGTTCCAACGTCAAATTTCTTGGATATATTTTGACTCCTGATGGCATAGCTGTGGACCCGAGTAAAATTCAGACACTTGTTGAACGCAAGGCACCCAGAAATGTCAAGGAACTTATATCGTTCATACAAACATGTTCCTGGTATAGACGATTCATTGATAAATATGCAGAAATCGCCAGACCACTAACAAACTTGACAAAGAAAACAGCTGTGTGGAAATGGGAAGCAAACGAAATAAAAGCGTACGATGAACTAAAGAAGGCGTTAACTACCTCACCTGTATTGGGACAGTCTGTTGACAACATGCCCTATTCAATAAAGACAGATGCAAGTGCTTATGCAATAGGAGCGGTTTTATTCCAGGGGGAGGGTGAGGAGGAACATCCTATAGAATATGCGAGCCGTTTACTAAGCAACGATGAACGTAATTATTTAACTACGGAGCGAGAAGCTCTGGCGATAATTTGGGCGTGCAGTAAATTTCGTGGCTACATAGAAGGAGAAGAAATTAAATTGCTGACCGATCATCAGCCATTGAAATGGTTGCTAACCCTGAAATCACCAACAGGAAGACTTGCTAGATGGGGATTGCAAATCCAACAATATAATTTTAGCATTGAATATCTTCCCGGTAAAGCAAACGCCGTAGCTGATATATTATCTAGGCCACCATGTCCCAGTCATGATACCGAAATTATTGATGGTAACTGTCTTTGCTCATTCCATGTGGATATGCCAACGAAAAGCGTGAAGGAAATTCGAGAAGAACAAATGAGGGATGACTACCTTAAAGATATAATTACGTCATTGGAGAAGCAAGATGAAAACTCCATTCGCTGGTTGAATAGGAGCTATTTATTAAATGATGGTATTTTGTATCGTTATGCTAACGATGACTGCGAAGATGCACAACTGGTAATACCTATCCATGAACGTCCAGAAATTTTAAGAGCATACCATGATGAAAGCACAGCTAGACATTACGGTGCCGAAAGAACAATCGCACGAATTTCAAGTAGATATTTCTGGCCAGGAATGCGAAGTGAAGTTTCTAAATATGTAAAGAGCTGTATTGAGTGCCAACGTTACAAAGCATCAAATATGAAACCCGCTGGACTTTTGCAAACAACTAGCAGTTAACAACGATTTGAAGTCGTAGCCGTAGATTTATTCGGTCCCTTGCCACAAACAGAAGAAGGTTATCGATGGATACTAATAGTTGAAGATGTAGCCAGCCGGTGGACGGAAATCTTTAGACTTGTGGAAGCAACTGCAGAGGCATGCCTTGCCTTGGAATACAACAACAATTCACACCCGTTTATCATCCAAAGGCAAATCCAGTAGAACGAATGAAGATCCAGGATAAGAACAAAGCTTATGTCGATCAACAAAGACGACCTCAGCCTAATTTCGAAGTCGGTACTGAAGTACTGGTAACTACCCATGTTTTGAGTAACGTTTAGGCACATCCAAATTTGTGCCTAAACGTGATGGTCCCTACATCATAACGAAGAAGATTGGGTCATCCTCATATGAAGTGTCTTCACCAAACAATTTGACTATTTCACTTGGTACCTATCATGCTTCGGCATTAACACTGTATAGAGGTACAAACGCAAGGAATAATCCAGCTCCCGTTCATCCAATGAAAAGACGTGGACGTCCGAGAAAAGCCTAGTAGAAGAAGTACATAAAGCCCAGTAAGATGTTGACGTACTGTTCGAGTCGATCCTGTACGTCAAAGGGGGAGAATGTAGCGGAACACCTTTATTTATACTTTATTATTTCTATAACTTTAACTATTATTTTATACACATATTTGCTAATGAATGCAACCTTACACGTAATTTTCCGTTACTGATATTTCAACTAAATACAACACTACACATATTAGAACGAACACTACTATTGAATACAACACTACACATATTATATTGTAAAGTACATTTGGTGACAACTATGTTGGAATAGATAGAGCTTTTTCGTTGAGTTAAGTTTTTTCTTGTTTTAACGATCGTTTGTTTAATTGAAAGCTCTTGTTTGAGAGTATAAAAGCAGCACCCTCAACGACAACAGCTCATTCTATTCTTGCAGGTTCGTGACGGCTTTAGCTGTCGTTGTTTGTGTGTGTGGAAATTACTAGTTGAATATTCTAAAGTTGTTGTTGGTCGCGATAGTGGCCGCAATTACTAAGAATTATTCAAACGTTCATTCTATTCTTGCAGGCAGTATTGTTGTAAAATTGAATAACTTATGAATGTGAATTAATTGGAATTGAATAAGGATACTTTTAAAATTAAAATAAAGACATTAAATTATTAAAAATAAAATCCCTACACAACATAAATATGTTTTGTGTATACATATATCACTTTGCAAAATATTTTTCGGATTGGTCCATAATTGGACATAGCTCCCATATAAGGCCCATTTCCGATAACCACGTAATCGCACATATTACATAACTGAACGAAATTATCGGTATAAAATTCATCATGAATGTGTTTAAAGTAGATATAAAACACCCTGCGAATTTTTTTCCGGCAAAGCCCATAATTGGTCACAGCTCCCATTTAAGGTTAACTTCAGAAAATTACTTAAATGCACATAACTAATTTAGAAATAAAGATATTGAAATAATATTTAACATAAATATGTATTGTGTATACATATATCACTCTGGATCGGTCCATAATTGGGCATAGATCCCATATAAGGCCCATGGCTATGGTCAAATGAGACCCTATAATTATAAAATTCATGAGAGTCATCGAGGCTAGTATAGAACTTGGTTTTGCAGCTTTTGGTCGAGATACGAGTATATTGAACATAATTATGGACTTAAAAGCCCTATTCGTCGGGTTCAGTTGTAAGGGGGCTAGGTGAAATAATGAACCAATGTTAATCATTTTCAATAGGCTTCGTCTCCTGTACCATAGAAGATGATGTGAAAAATTTCATTGAATTATCTTCAAAATTGAGACCTGAAGTTTAATTACAAGCCCTAATCGACTCAGAAAATGATTCTAAGCCGATTGGTAAAGTGGTGTAGTGTATAATTAGGCTATAAAAATAAGTTTTTTACGGATCAGTCCATAATTGTTCATATCTGTCATATAAGATCCACTTCAGAAAATCGTACATTTCATTGATAAATAAAGATATCATAATTGGTCTCAGTTCTCATATGAGGCCCATTTCCATAAGCCACTTTTTCCAATATATTTCATTCAATTATAAATATATACGGATAAAATCCGACACAGTGTGTTTTTTATCGATAAATCACTCTGTTAAATTTTGTTCGGATTGGCCCATAATTAGCCATATCTCCATAAAAAGTATATATGATTTCTAAATGATAGCACCCTCATCACGGAAGCACAATTTAAACTTTCACAATTTATTAAATACGTATCTAGTAATATTTATAAGGGTTTTCATAAAAAGTAGCTTACAGGTGGGGGGTATTTAAGATTCGGCATAGCCGAATATAGCACTCTGACTTGTTTTTTATTTTTCTTTTGCTTTTATTGTCACACACATTAGTGCTGCAATATTTTGATTGTACAAATAAACCGGTTACAGTGTAATTTATAGTGATAAAGTACATTTTACTCATTTGTTTATATTTTATTTGAAAATAAATAAATTGTGTAATTTAAATACAATTTTAACCCTTTAAATAAACTTTAATTTAAAAATAATTATTTTTAAGTGAAAAATAATTATTAATTATATTCGAAGTGAGTAACCGTTTATTCATTTGCAGTATTAGTGTGTTTTTTATAATTTTTTTTACCTTTTTAATATTTAACCGTCTTGTCTATACCCGAGCAAAATTACGTACATCAATACCCAACATACCCGGGTATGTCATACAATTTATATGGCTATTTCATTTTTAATATATTTCTAGTGTATAATTCAGATAATTATTTAATCTAATTTAATAAAAGGTCTGTATATATAAATTAAATAGTTTTTGATCATAAACCATTAAATTGTAGCAATTTCTTTTAAAGTTTTCTTATTGCTTTCCTATTAACAAAAATATCATATGCAAAAAACCTAAAAAAACGCCTTCATAACGTATAATGTACATTATGCAGAATTTGACTTTGTAAAATTTTGACTTCAAGAAACTATTACTCAGTGACCGGGAAAGATAAATGAACAAAACTTTTATATATTATTTATTAAGGTGTATAAAATCGATTAGCATTAATGAAATTGTTTTTGCTGTCGTAAGTAGGGAAGTTTTTTGCAAAATAAGATTGCTAAGTTATGGTCAAAAATTTTAATTTTAAAATTTAAACTTAAATATTTTTTTTATATGAGAATAAAATTATTATAATCAGCATAAATTTACTTTACTAAGTCATATACAATAAAAAAATATTTAATCAAAATCGGACCATATTTGTTAATGTTACAGGGTCCACAAATATATCACATTCAAATTTATGAATAAAGACACATGACTCTGTATTTGGAACTAAATTTGTTGTTTAGTTAAATTTTTTTCATAAGATACAAGAATATATATAATTCTAATAATAAAACATAAAATTTAATTTTTGTCCGATAACTGACATATAATTTGTATACATACCCAGGTATGTTAGGTATTGATTCACGAGGTAAAAATAGAAAATCGGTTTAATATATATATATCTAACTAATTTTTGGAAAATGTATACTCTGTACTCTGAAAGCATAGTCCAAATTTCAAGCCGATACGATATATACATCTCGAGATATATCACTTCAAAAATGAAAAACATACCCGGGTATGTGGGTATTGATATAACGGTTAAAGTGCTTTTACATTATAACCCGTTTTTTTAGAAATTTGCGTCGTAAATTCTAATATATTCAAATTTTAATTGAAATTTACCCATATTTTGAGAAGTTTTTTTTGTTTTTTTTTTGAATTTTTACTCGTTTTTACTAGTTTTTTGTCGATTTTCGATTTTATTCTGATCCTTAAATTGTTTATTTTTTGAGCAAGTTTACTCTATTTTTTAAATATTTTTCAATTTCCCCTTACTGTTTCTTGCTGTTTTGTCAAAATTACCCGTTACTTATTAAGATCAAAAATGGACATGTCCACATTGATTCGTAATGCTGATCGTTTGGCAGAATTTGAGGCTTATGTTTCGATAATACCCGCTGGTGAACATCGAATTGGTTCATTAAGTAGACACGAAAAAGAATTAACCCGTTTTGGGAAGCTGTTCGTTCAGCATACGGTACTTTGTTGATCGAGGCTGAACAATTAAAAACCCCACAGATCGTTGAGGTGAAGTCTAGGTATATAGCTTCTTATAGCACTTATACCCGTGGTATCTCCTTGATCACTACCTATATGGACAATTTAAAAACCGCTGCTCAGGCAGAAAAGTCCCTTGATCAAGGAGCAAGTTCAATACCACTTGTTCATTTACCCCCATGTGATATCCCAATTTTCTATGGTGATTATCAGAACTGGCCTTCATTCCGAGACATGTTCTCTGCGTTGTATTGCGTTTAACCACAGTACAAAAATTGTACTATTTGTTGCAGAAAACTGCAAAATATTCTCATGATGTCATACAAACTGTTCCATTGACTAACGATGGCTATGCAGTGGTATGAAAAAAGTTAGTTGTCACGTATGAGAACAAAGACGCCCTCATAAATGAACAGCTTCGTACTCTTTTGAGTATTAAACCCCTTACCCAAGAAACAGGCCCTAATATTAAAAATCTGCAACGAACGCTTAATGATTATGATTATTACTTTTAGAAGTTTATTAGAAGTTACCCCGGAAATATTTTATCACGTCATGTTAGTGTATATTTGTGCTACAAAGCTACCCGAGAATACTTTAAGTCTCTGGGAACAGTCCAAAAAACTTTGTCCAAAATCTTCAAAGTGGGAAGATATGGACGCTTTTTGACAGCTCATTTCAAAACTCTTGAGTCTATTTCTGATATAAAACAAACCCCAGAATACTGTGTCGAAAAAGAACTCGAGTTTTAACCCCCCAAAGAAATCATTTAATGACTCTAGAAGAGTTCAAAGTTTTGCGACAAATACTACCCCGAGTCCAACAGCTAACTTCTTGAGTCAGAGTGTAGATGATAGGCTGTCAACTGTCAAGAGACTTAGGTGTTGTTCAAATTGTTTGGCGACTTCTCACGATTTTAAGAATTGAAGAAGTACTCATGTTTGTTCGTTGTGTAGACAGAAGCATCATTCTTTGCTTCATAGAGATCCTAGGTCGCAAGGTCAAGGTTCGCAAATTCCGAAAGATGTCGGCGGGGGAGCGATGGGAAACGGTCAACAAGTACCGCTATTGCACATGAAGGACAAGTGCACCAGCCGTGAAAGGTGCATCGAGTGTGTGTCAGAGCACCATACCCTCCTCCACCGTCATAAGGTAAAAAAAAAGGGCACAAACCCGCAGACCAACAACAAACCCACACCAGCGGCAGTCCCAAGGATCAAAGTTCATCCAAAAGAAGGAAAAATAAACGTGGCAAATCCAAGGTCGGTAAAACACAACCACAACATCTTTGCTGCATGCAACAACAGCCGCAGTATCAACAACAACTCCAGCTGTATATGCAGCAATAACAACTCCAGCCATACCAGCAGCAACAACAACCCCATCCGTACAGCCAGCAACAACAAACCCCGGCCACAATTGTAATAAATGTGATGTCTGGCCGTATAGTTTGATTTTTTTTATTACTGTTATGTATTAATGAATATTATACAAAATGAATTGTTATTTTGAAAAAATGTTACCCGTTTTTATTTAACTCTGTTTTCAGCTCATTTACCCCGCAGTATCCTTTGCCTTTCTTGTTGCAGTGTTGCAAGGGGGGTGGGATGTTTATGCGCACAGTGTAGATGGCCAGTTACTGTTCACTGGCCATTTTATGTTTTTTATTTTTTGTCACTTTTTGCCCCTTTCTCTCTTTTTTGTAAATTGTAATGCTCACTTACTTTTGTAACCCCGAAGAGTACGGTACGTACAAAACCCCAAATTAAAACCCGAGAAAAAACCCTAATAAAACCCCATTTTTATATATTTTTTTTAAAGAAAACTAATTTGTGTTTTTATTTTTTCTACCCCGATATTTTCGAGAAATATTTCAAGGAAACACATACATATGTATGTTTGATATCTTTTACTGGAGAAAAAATAACCAGTAAAATAAAGAATTCTCTTTCATTTTATCATTCTCACTGAAGACGCGTTTTTCAAACTTATAATTTTCTTAATGGAAGCGTTCCTATATGTTTAGGAAGTCCCGAGTGTTCCGAGCAACAGCCTTTTTAAGAATTTCATGTAGGAATACCACTCAGTCGATGCGAAATAATATACTGAACACGAAGAAAATAAAACATAATGTTTTTGGAATGGTCCTAAGTTTCCACCAGCGATTAAAATTCCTGACCTCAGTTTAATTTTTGAAAAATAAAATATTTTAGATTTTTTCGAAATGGGTCTCAAAAATTCCGTAATTTTGAGCTGATTACGGTAAAAATCATTTTAAAATTTTTGTAGAATATTTTATTTTTAGTAGGTTGGAAAAGCATATTGTTTTCGCTTTTTATCGAAATGGGTGTCAAAATTGTCGTAATTTTTAGCATTTGGTTTAATCCACTTCACAATTTTTTAGGATTTTTTTAATTTATATGCCTCTTATAATACAATAAAAGTCATTTTGCGGACCAGAACTACATTAACAAAAATTGTAATTATTTTTCCCGCAATATGCTCAATATCACGGAATTTTTTGACACCCAATTCGAAAAGATTGCAGAACGAACACTGAGAGCCGCGAGCTCTACCCCAGCATAAGGTGGAAAACACGTCGTTGCAATGTACATATTTTACTGAGATCAAGATTTTCAATCGCAGGTAGGGAACTGATGATCTTTAAAAAAAATGTTTTTTTATTTTTCTCGTATTTAGTATATTAAAACGCATCTTTTTGGAGGTATTCCTCCTAAAAAGTGGTCCACGGAACACACGCACATAACTCATTACAAAATTAAGATATCCACATCAAATTTGGTTCAAGTATTGCTCCCGAAAATCACTTAAACGCACATAACTCATTACTAAATTAAGATATTCATATAAAGTTTGGCACAATCATTGCTCATATACAGAGAAATATTACTGTGAATTTGTTTTCCTATCGGTCCATAATTGATCATAGCTCCCATACAAGGTCCCTTTCAGAAAAACACTTAAAGGCACATAACTCATTATCAAATAGTGATACCCATAAAAAATTTTTTCATGATCGGTCCAACTTTGGTCATAGCTCCCATACAAGGTTTCCTCCCAAAAATCACTTAAACGCACATAACTCATTACAAAATGTTGATATCCATACATTTAGCAAAAATATTGCTCTTATATACATAAATTAAACTATAAAATTGTTTTACGATATGTCCATATTTGGTCATAGCTCTCATACTAGGTCCCCTCCAGAAAATCACTTAAATGCACAATATTCATTACCAAATAATGATATAGATACAGAATTTTGAAGGTCCTTTTACGAAAATCTCTTAAACGCACATTACTCATTACCAAATAAAGCTATTGATAAAAAATTTGGTCCAAATATTAATTTTGTATACAAAAATTCTATTTCAAGATATTTTCACGATCGGTTCATAACATGGGTGCGGTCGGTCCCATACAAGGTTCCCTTCAGAAAATCACTTAAACACACATTTCTTATTACTAAATTACGATATAGATACAAAATTTGACTGAAATATAGCTTTTATGAACAGAAATTTTGCTTAAAGAATTGTTTACGATCGGTCTATAATTGGTTATATCTCCCATACTATGTCCTGCCCCTAAAAGTGCTTTAACCGTATTTAACTAGTTGCATTATCAATTTGTGTAGAACAAAATTATATATATTTATTTTGAAAATCCTTAAATCTTTTACACACATGCATACATGCAAATTACTAAATATCGCTAAGCGTTTTAAAAATATAAAGAAAATGGCGTTTGTAATGTTCAATAAATCATGGAATTGTAATAGATTTAAGCTGTTTAAATCTTTGTATTTTTTCTATTCAAGATATGAGAAACTTATTTCTACAAATATTTGATCATAAATATGGGAACACTAACAAAAAATGTCGCACGCCTTTTGAGTCTCCATCTAAACGTTCATTATTTTACGAAGGGCATTTAAAAGAGTATGGAGAAAAAACCCTGTGGCATGACCCCTCAACTAAAAGTTTGTTTTGGTCTTGTTTTTGTATATATATATATATATATATATAACATAACTATTCAAACTTTGTATTGTTGTTTTGTTTACAAAATAGCCACTGTTGCCAGATTTGACGATTTTTAGTGTCAAAAATTACCCTTTAACGATTTGGCGATTTTAACTCTGAATTTCACGATTTTTAAAATAGGATGTTCGTACAAATTTTCATAATTTTTATCATTTTTTGGCCAAATATTTGTCTTAAAGCGAAACCAAAAATGTTTGATCATTATACTCTTATGACCAGTACTCATGCAGTGTATTGTGGTACTATGAAAATAGGTTGTGGAAGGAGACTAGAGGAAATAGCGTTTATTTGGGCAATTTTTGCTAGGACCAATAGGTGAAAAGTTTCACTTATTTAAAAAAGATCCCGTTAAAGTAATTTTTTTAACCATAATGAGTGGTCAATTATGGATCGATCCTCATAAAATTTGGTAGAGAGAATTTGGCTAAAAACATCCCATATATATTTAATAGAGATCATATCAAAAACGCAATGTTCTTTTGAAATATATTTGCCAAATTAAACAGACTAAAACAACTAAAACTATCAAAATTGATAAAAAATGTCTCGACAGTTAAAATAAATAGAGTGTCGAATCTTAAATACCCTCCACCAGCTACTTTTATATATACTTTACTAGCTGCGCGTACCCGGCGTTGCCCGGGTTTCTTCTAAAATTAAGAGAATATTATTCTGTCTTTAATGACTATAATTTTTTTAATATAGATGTCAAAATTTAGCTAATAACGATAAAATAGTTATTACATTTTTCTGCATTCTGTTTAGGGACAAAAATGCCCCTTAAAAATTTACAAATTGAAAATGAGCTTTAATTTTGACTAATTTGTAGAAACATTTAGTAAAGTTTTTTTTTTTTTGAGAAATTGTACTGAAATCAGCATTCTCAATCATTGGTAGGGAACTAAGGACACTTTCAAATTAGTTGTTTTATTTTTCCCATGTACAGTTGATTTAAAGAACTGTTCAGTTTAAATTCGGTCACACTGTACTTTGAATTGTAGTGCCCCTGGTGTATAGGAGCAAAAGGCTTCGGGGCCTTTTATTAACTACAAAAATACGTATCATTAACCATACAAAATTTCAAGCGATTTTCTTTCTATTTGAAAAAGTACAGGCAATTGAAGAAACTTTGAAACGATTATGAAACATTCTGCTCAAAATTATGAAAAATTTGGAAGATTTCATTTCAAATTCCTTTAAAAATAACAAAATTAAGTTTTTTTCAGTTCTATAAAATATGAAGAATCCTTGAGTCTTGACAGAGAAAACAAAACAACTTTAAATTTGACAAACAATTTTAAGTAGTACATTAAAGAGTAAAACCAACGTTTTTGTCTCATCATTGTTTCTCAAAAATACATCCATTTATACAAAAGTATGTTTAAACATTTATTATTTATATTCATTAGCTTTTATACATCCACACTAAAGTTTTGACTGAATTTAGAAGAAATAAAAGTAAAATATCGATAGATGTACAAAGCAGCTACCCAAATAATTTTACTTATTGAAATATCCACGTAGGGTTGCCTGATTCCGATTCGCAAAAAGCTGGACATTGGGTTTTAAAAAGCTGGACATAAAAAAATACTGAGAAAATGTTAATTTTAAATAATTTAACAGTGATACACCAAAAAAATGCAGGGGTTCTCATATACCAATTGCGTTTTGTTATAGTCCATAGAGTACGAATATATTTTTAGTTTTCCCCGATCACTTCGTTAACTTAGGTTTTAAGAGCAAAGGATGTGAAAAAGCGCCATTTTTGAAGTTTTAAATTTTAAAAATCATAAGTACGTAAGCTGTACGTAAAGAAATTAACCATCGCTCGCAATAATAGGTCTTGAGTACTTTCCTGTAAGAAATATCCAGTAACTTTATGATAGAGAGTAATTTTTAATTTACTCTCAATCAAAGAAATATCCAAAAAAGTACGCGAAAGTCAATCTAAAAAAAAATGCAAAAATTGCAAGATTAGTAATGCCCTTTTGGCTGAAATCTAAATCGCTAACAAAACACTAAAAAAAAACAAAATTGAAACTTTGAGTTTTCCTATAAATAAATGGAAATTTTAAGGTAACAAAACATGTATTATCATTAAAAATATATTATTGTTATAAAACTTCATAATACAAACATATTATTAAAATAAAAATTTGCACAAAATCGCTAAGAGAAAGACAAACTAAATTGCCTTAAAAACTAGTTTGACAATATTTGTTATGATTTTTCACAACAAATAAACTCTTTTAAAAACTAATCTATATATAAACAAGTTAGAGTGCTATATTCGGCTGAGCCGAATCTTAAATACCCTCCACCAGCTACTTTTATATTAATAGTTTTTTAGTTGATCAAATATTTGTAGAAATAAGTTTTCTCATGTCTTAAATAGAAAAACACCAAGATTTAAACAGCTTAAATCTGTTACAATTCCAAAATATGTTGAACATTACAAACCCCATTTTCTTTTATATTTTTATAGCGCCCTTAGATATGCTTTAACGATATTAAATAATGTGCATGTATGCATGTGTGTGAAAAATTTAAGGATTTGCAAAATACATATATATAATTTTGTTCTACACAAATTGTTTTTAGGGGCAGGACCTAGTATGGGAGATATGACCAATTATAGACCGATCGCAAAATATTCTTTAAGCAAAATTTCTGTACATAAAAACTATATTTCAGTGAAATTTTGTATCTATATCGTAATTTAGTAATAAGTAATGTGTGTTCAAGTGATTTTCTGAAGGGACACTTGCATGGGACCGACCGCACCCATGTTATAGACCGATCATGAAAAAATCTTGAAATAGAATTTTTGTATACCAAACTAATATTTGTGCCAAATTTTGTATCAATAGCTTTATTTGGTAATGAGTAATGTGCGTTTAAGGGATTTTCGTAAAAGGACCTTGTATGGGAGCTAGGACCAATTATGTATATAAAGACAAAATTTCAAAATTCTGTATCTATATCATTATTTGGCAATGAATATTGTGCATTTAAGTGATTTTCGGGAGGTGACCTTGTATGGGAGCTGTGACCAATTATGGACCGATCGGAAAAAACTTCCATACTAATATTTCTGTATATGTGAGCAATACTTGTATCAAATTTTATATGAATATCTTAATTTAGTAATGAGTTATGTGCGTTTAAGTGATTTTCGGAAGGGGACCTTGTAAGGGAGCTATCTTCTGTATGCGAGAACAATAATTGTACCAAAATTATGGACCGATCGGAAAAATATTTCATAGTAATATTTCTGTACATATTAGCAATACCTATTCCATATTTTATATGGATATCTTAATTTAGTAATGAGTTATGCGCGTTTAAGTAATTTACGTTAAGGGTCCTTGTATGGGAGCTATGACCAATTATTAACCGATCGCAAAAAAATTGCACAAAAATATTTCTGTATATGAGACCAATACTTGTACCAAATTTTGTATGGATATCTTAATTTAGTAATGAGTTATGTGCTTTTAAGTGATTTTCGGGAGGGGACCCTGTATGGGAGCTATGACCAATTATGGGCCGATCCAGAAAATGTTTTCTCCCAATGAATTCTATTGACATAAGATTTTAACTTGTCAAATTTTGTGAAGATATCGACATTCTAACGGAAGTTATTAACAAAAAACTCATTTTCCGGGAATATGTACTTTTGTATGGGAGGTATATGAAATTATAGACCGATTCTGGCAATTTTCAGCAGAAATCAATATCTTGTGTAGAAACGAATGTATGATGACTTTCATGAAATTATCTTGCATAGTCTTCGAGAAAATTACATCAGAATGTGTAAAAAATGCTTATTTTTTTCGGAGTTGTTTTAAATTTTGATTCATAACTTTTCCCGATGTGAACCGATTTTGCTCATTTGGTTAAATTATATTGCTTCGTTTTAACGTGAGCGTGTTTTACACAGACAGACAGACAGACGGTTGGACGGACAGACGGACATAGCTAAATCGACTCAGAATTTCATAAGGACCCAGAATATATATACTTTGTTTGGTCTCAGATGAATATTTCTTGGTGTTACACACGGAATGACAAAGTTATATATATCACCACTGATGGTGGTGGAGGGTATAAAAAATTAATGTGTGTTTGTATGTTTGAACTTTATAGATTACTAAACGGCTGAACCGATTTTCTTGAAATTTTCACAGAGTATTTCTGTTGTATGGAAGAGGTTATAGGCTACTTATTTTGAAATTTCAAGTGGGCGAGGAGCCACGCCCATATTAAAGAAATATTAAATCCGTATATTTGAGGTAATAAAACAGAGTCCTGAAATGTTGTAGGAGCCACTTTAGTGTCAATATGATTATTGAGTATAAAAAGTGGGCGGTTTAGCATTAGGTGGCGTGGCACCTCCCATATAAATTAAATACAAAAATTCGTTTATCTTGGAAACTATTACATTCAGAACCTTAAAATTTTGCACGAATAACTTTAACATCCATGTAAATATTTTGGGTAATAAATTGGCGGACTACCCATGAGGTGAGCGGACCTCCCATATTAATTAAATACTATTTAAATTATTAAAATTTTGTACTAAGAACTTTAATATTTATCTGAACATTTTGAAGGAAGAAGAGCGGACATTCATCTGAACATTTAGAGAATAACAGGGGGACTTGGCATGAATTAAATACAAAATTTCGCATATCTTAAAAACTGTTAGATTATTCAGATTTTTCATAGATAGATAGAAATCGGCGAACTTGCAATAATTTGCTTGGCATCTCTCATATGCAAAATATTGAAAATCTGGAAAACTATTATAGTTAAAATCTTCAAAATCGTTAAATGTATTTTTATTTATATTGCTTTTAGGTTAGCAAAGCACACTGGGTATAACTAGTGATACATAAAATTTAAATATATCTAATTACAAATAATTTTGTAATATTCATGTTATTAATTTATATATTTCTCACAAAAAATGTAAAATTTACCAAATTTTCGATTTCTTTGGTTTGTTTACATATTTATAACGTACGTTATGTCAAATATTATTCCAATATACATATTTATTTCTTAATTAGTTATGTGCATTTAAGCGATTTTCGGAAGTGAACCTTATATGAGAGCTATGACCATTTATGGACCGATATATATACATATGTGCAAAATTTCGTGATGATACCGATATTTTTGACGAAGTTATTATTATACTTTGTTGGCTCTCAGACAGTGTTGCCACAACACACAGTGGTATAGGAAAAAAAAAGAGGGAAATAATTCGGTAACTTCTAAACGGTTAATCCGATTTTAATGAAATTTGGTATGCACAAAGAGGAGGTGTTGTCGAGTTTAGGTTTTGAATTTGGACCTTATAGGCCAACCAGGGGCCCGGCGGGGGGTCCTCAAATTAGGACACCTCGGCTATGTTAAATTTTTAAAACGATCCTATTTCTTCATTTGAGTTCCGATTTAAACAAAATTTCGTATATAGAATCTCCTCATCGTAGCAGTAAATTATCTCTTATAGTTTAGGAGATATTCGCATTTGAAAATTAAAATTTTTACCGTCCTTACTTTAGTTTTTTTGATAATAGCGGGTCCAAATATTTCCGATTTTCGCCATTTTTTTTTTATTCGCTTAACAACAAGTTTATATATCAAACAGTGAAAGAATTATGTAAAAATCATGACTGAGTCCAAAGTTATAGGCATTTTAATTTAAAAAATAAAAAAAAGGCGATTTTTTGTCATTTTTTGGGAAAAAGTATCTTTTTCTTTTTAAGTTATCTAAAAAGTTTCTAAGAAGATGTATATAGAATTTATACTTTTTGGAAAGCTGACTTTACATAAAGTACGGGATTTCTAATAAGAAAATTCGAAATTTTTATTTAATTTTGGATTTTAAGTAAAAAAATCTATCTAACTGTAAAATTTCATAAAAAAATATTTATAAATAAAATTTTTATTGCAATTTGAAAAATTTGTATCTTAGCAAAAACTGAATAAAAAACATTTTTTAATTTTTTTTAAAAAAAGTATTCCGCGAATTTTTTAATTTTCAAAAATTATATAAAGTTTTGAAAAATAGACAAAATTACCTTTCCATTGATATATAACATGCCTACCTAATGTTTTTTAAGTGACAAATTAATTAGGGAAAACTCAACATCTTTTAGAAAATTTACATAGCACTATTATTTTCATCCATAAGGTTAACTCTTAAATTTGTTACGAGGTGTCCTAATTTGAGGACCCCCCGCCGGGCCCCTGGTTGGCCTATAAGGTCCAAATTCAAAACCTAAACTCGAAAACACCTCCTCTTTGTGCATACCAAATTTCATTAAAATCGGATTAACCGTTTAGAAGTTACCGAATTATTTCCCTCTTTTTTTTTCCTATACCACTGTGCGGCGCTACATACAGAAAAAGTTGTGCAGAATTTTTGGTTCATAATTTTCTAAAAGTATAAAAAGATATCGAAAGATCAATTTATCCAAATTTTATATGAACAATGCTTTCTATGCATCGTTTGAGAGGTCTAATTATATAAGATTTGCAAAAGTGCTGTCTTTCGGGACACTCTAATGAGTAGTCAAATATGTACATATCTTCATGGTTTTTTAGATTTAAGCTACATTTAAAAAATGGAAACCGAATTTATATCAAGATAATTTTTTGATGACATATTTACCTGATCATAGATTATTATTGTTATCTCGATTAACAATAAATTTAATTTTTTTATTTTTGATACAAACTTTATTTGTATAGAAAATATGAGTGATTACGGATCTTTATTGTTTTCTCAAATTGAGAGTTATTTAAAGTAATTTTTTAAAGAGTTATATAAATAGAAATTTTAAGGGGAGATATGAATGATTTTCTAGATAGATTTAGGTGTTAAAGGAAGGAACCACAGCCGATTTAAAATTCGAATTTAAGTGAAAATGTAATATGAATATATTATTTTCCCTATTTTAGAAGCGGTTTTTGTTCAGTAGTTTTTATTCTGCATACAAATGTGGCATTGTAGTATAGAGTTTTTTTATACCCTCCACCACCATCAGTGGTGATAGATGGTATATATAACTTTGTCATTCCGTGTGTAACACCAAGAAATATTCATCTGAGACCCAACAAAGTATATATATCTTGATCCTTATGAAAATCTGAGTCGATTTAGCTATGTCCTTCCGTCCGTCCGTCTGTCTGTGTAAAACACGCTCACGTTAAAACGAAGCAATAAAAATTCACGCAATTCACCCAAAACATTCCTTTTTATCCGGTTCAGTTTGGTATTGAAAATCAGTAAAACCGGTTCACGACGTAAAAATTATGATTAAAAAATTTCAGACTACCTCAAAAAAAATAAAGTTTATTTTTTAAATAGTTTTCTCAAATACTATCAAAGATATTTCGATGAATTTTGTCATACATTATTTTTTGTACCAGGGCACAGTGGGGCAGAATGGAAATTTTTTGGAAATAAATCTGGCATTTCTAAACGGCTGATCCGATCGGGATAAAATTTGGCGTGATCATAGCCAAGGAGTATTCGAGTTTAAGTTTTGAAGATGAACCCTGCAGATGCCCCAGGGACGGCACTGTGGCGGCTCAAAGTGGGGTACCTACGACATGTAAAATTTTTAAACTCGTGCCATTTTTTTGTTTTTCACCCAAATATAAAGATTTTTATATTTTGTGAAAGCGCTCGACGAGATCTTGAAAAAACATGCTTGGACATACTACTTATCTCTTATAATATCCGAGTTATAGGCATTTAAAAATTTAGTGATACAAAATTTACCATACCTTGGTCCGCCTTTTTTTGAATACCGGTCGTAATTTTGGACCAAATGGACTCAATTTTTTCTTGTTAGTTAGACAACAAAATTTCCAATAATATACAAAAAATTTCAGATCAATATCATTTACAGATCCAAAAATATACGTTTTTTAATTTAAAAATTCAAAAAATTTTAGATTTTTGGCGTTTTTTTTGCCAAAAATGTGTCTTAACTCTTTTATTAATAAAATAAAATTTTCTTTAAGAACATATAACAATTTTATAGTTTTCTAAAAGGTATCTTTACGCAGAACGCTTTGGCGTAAAAAACTTGTCCTATTTTTTGAAAATGTTGCCACTGCGTCCTTCCGAATATGACCTATTTTTTATCAAAACTTCAACTTTGGGCGACATGTTCTAAAATCCCAAAGCTGGGATCAGAAAACAGAAAGCAGTTTTGGAAACCTCAATATGTTTTCTATTTACTCCAAAAGTATTTTCCCAGCCCTGAAAGAAATGTGGACCCTATGGGCAAAAAAGTAAAAAATCCCATTTTTGGGATTTTCATTCCTATTTTTGGGAATTGCGGGATGCCCTTTGACCTTTTCAATTTTTTTTTTTTTGCATTTTCTTATTTGAAATGACAAATTTAACAAGCGTTGAAAATTTCATTGAGTTTTGTTCATAAATAAAGATTTTGTCATATATTACATATTTGTTTAATTTCTAAAACTATGATTTATATCAAAATTTTAATAGGATCGCAGATAGCTACAACAATTTAGTCCATATTTATCCCTTAATATAATTTTTTAGTTAGATATGGAAATTCTCGACCCTTTACAAAAAATTTCAAGCCAATATCTCAATTACATTCAAAAATATGTTCATTTAAACCTGTGTCCTTTAATTTCATCTTTTTCATATTTTTGTATTAAGTATGACAGAACATATTTAAATCTTATATTTACCTATTTTCTATTTGTTTGCTTATCCTTATAATTGAAAGGTTCTATTATGCTTAAATTTTCAAAAATTTATAACTATTTTTTACCTAAATTTTTTCGACAGATCATTTCGTTCTGTTTCGTTTATGATCATGTAGGTAAAAATATACAGGTAATGATAATTTCGATTCATTCACTAATAAGAAATATCAATGACTGAATTACAGGTTATAGTAATATAGTCCTAAATGTTAATAGGTAGACAATTCGTAATTTTTTACTTTGGAATACCTGTATCGGAAATGACAAGAATTGGTATATAAGTAAACTTCTCAGATTTTAAATACCATATTTAATAAATCTACAATGAAGATTACATTAAAGTACGAAGAGTTGTGTTCCGTTTTATGGAGTGTATCTTCAAAAGGGCCAGAAAGAATTGAAGACATTTCAAATTATATAAAAACTACATATAGTAGAAAAGTAGACAAAACAGGCATATCAAAAATTGAAAACTTTTTGATGTAAAAAGTAAGTCTGTGGATGGAAATCAAAAGAAATTTCGATTAAAATTTTGTAGTTGGATGGAAACTACTACGGAAATCTCAACTTACAACACATCAACAGGAGCGCCTTGCAAGTCATACGAAGACTTATGTTCAAGGTCAAAAAAAAAAGAGGGTCACACAAAAACTTTTTTCAATCTCAAATGAGGAAATTGCTGATACATTTAACGAAATGCTGAAAAAGGAAAACCAACCTATGGATGTCGTACATATTGCAACTATTCTTCCTAATGCATCACCAAAACGACTTAAGCGAATTGTGGAAAGTATACCAACTCCAACATCATAATCAAATTTTACTGAAGAGGAAGCAATAGCGCTTATGTTGGAACTGGGTCTCAGTCGAAATAAGTACCAAATATTAAGGAAAGCTCTGCATGAAAAAGGACACAATATATTACCATCATACAAGGCGATCCAGGAAAAAAAAAACAAACTATCCTACTAAATCAACAAAAAATAATGAAGAATTGAAAAAACTGAGACCTGCGGAAAAACGCAGAATCCAAGAAGAATTTAAAGTTCAGATGGGATTAAACATCGACAAACCACTTTCAAGTTGCGGTAGTACAAATGACGGTAATACGGCGAGAAGGTTTTTTCGTGATTTTGAAATTACTTCAAAAATAACTGGAATCGACAAGGAGTTGCTTCGAAGAGTTAACACTATTTTAATGGCACTGAATAGTAAACATAAAATTAATGGAAATCGATTTGGGGAATACACATCTGAAATTTCTAAATTACTTGTATCTCTGTATCCATGGAGGGAACTAACAGCAATAGTACACAAAGTATTGTGTCATGGTCAAATAATAATTGAATCGAATATTCTTCCACTTGGAGAGAAGAAGCCCAGGAAGCGAGGAATCGAGATTTTAAGCATGTTCAACTATTCAGCTCAAGAAAATGCTCCAGGCAATCACAGAATGAAGATATTTTTAATAGTTTACTTCTATCTTCTGATCCTGTTCTTTCAACTATGCGAAAAAGATGGATTTGTTATGAAACTCTATCATCTCAAAACAAGGAAGATTTAAAGTACTTATATTACCTTCTGGATATGTATACCGATATGACAGATTATTTTATAGAATATAAGTAGTGTTAGGAATTAACTATATAAGTAGGTTGTAAGAATTAATTGTATTATGTTTAAGATAAACAGTTCAAATAAAAAAAGCTATTATACTAACTGATGATATTGTATTAAATTGTGTTTTATATTTCGGTGGGCGGGAAAGGTAATTTGTGTGGGGTGATTTAGGTGTTGTTGTGCGTGGCTCATAATAAAATTATAATTTTTTTTATTTTATATACAATATTATAATAAAATAATTAACTAAATAATTTTTAAAAATTGTCCAAATATTTTATTCAACACCAAATGTATGTTCTGTCATACTTAATACTAAAATATGAAAAAGATGAAATTAAAGGACACAGGTTTAAATGAACATAGTTTTGAATGTAATTGAGATATTGGCTTGAAATTTTTTGTAAAGGGTCGAGAATTTCCATATCTAACTAAAAAATTATATTAAGGGATAAATATGGACTAAATTGTTGTAGCTATCTGCGACCCTATTAAAATTTTGATATAAATCATAGTTTTAGAAATTAAACAAATATGTAATATACGACAAAATCTTTATTTATGAACAAAACTCAATGAAATTTTCAACGCTTGTTAAATTTGTCATTTCAAATAAGAAAATGCAAAAAAAAAAATTGAAAAGGTCAAAGGGCATCCCGCAATTCCCAAAAATAGGAATGAAAATCCCAAAAATGGGATTTTTTACTTTTTTGCCCATAGGGTCCACATTTCTTTCAGGGCTGGGAAAATACTTTTGGAGTAAATAGAAAACATATTGAGGTTTCCAAAACTGCTTTCTGTTTTCTGATCCCAGCTTTGGGATTTTAGAACATGTCGCCCAAAGTTGAAGTTTTGATAAAAAATAGGTCATATTCGGAAGGACGCAGTGGCAACATTTTCAAAAAATAGGACAAGTTTTTTACGCCAAAGCGTTCTGCGTAAAGATACCTTTTAGAAAACTATAAAATTGTTATATGTTCTTAAAGAAAATTTTATTTTATTAATAAAAGAGTTAAGACACATTTTTGGCAAAAAAACGCCAAAAATCTAAAATTTTTTGAATTTTTAAATTAAAAAACGTATATTTTTGGATCTGTAAATGATATTGATCTGAAATTTTTTGTATATTATTGGAAATTTTGTTGTCTAACTAACAAGAAAAAATTGAGTCCATTTGGTCCAAAATTACGCCCGGTATTCAAAAAAAGGCGGACCAAGGTATGGTAAATTTTGTATCACTAAATTTTTAAATGCCTATAACTCGGATATTATAAGAGATAAGTAGTATGTCCAAGCATGTTTTTTCAAGATCTCGTCGAGCGCTTTGGGTGAAAAACAAAAAAATGGCACGAGTTTAAAAATTTTACATGTCGTAGGTACCCCACTTTGAGCCGCCACAGTGCCGTCCCTGGGGCATCTGCAGGGTTCATCTTCAAAACTTAAACTCGAATACTCCTTGGCTATGATCACGCCAAATTTTATCCCGATCGGATCAGCCGTTTAGAAATGCCAGATTTATTTCCAAAAAATTTCCATTCTGCCCCACTGTGCAGGGATCAAGTTTGTTCAAACTCATAGCAATTGATCCAATATTTTCCATTACCCCCATACAAAGGTGTATATTCCCGGATATAAGTTAATCGTTAATAACTCCCTCAAACATGTCGGTATCAACACAAAATTTTGTACATACAAATATAATACTACCAACGTAGATCTCAGCCGGTCTACAATTGGTCATAGCTCCCATATAAGGCCCACTTCCGGAAATCACTTAAACGTCAAATAAAGGTATCTTGATAAAATTCGACACAAATATGTTTCGTCTATATATGAATCACTCTACGAAGTTTTTTTCGTAGCTCCCATATAGGGTCCACTTCCGAAAATCATTTCATTTCATTGATAAATAAAGCTATTGGTATAAAATTCAACTTGAATATGTTTTGTATACGTATAAATCATTCTTACAATTTTTCCCCGGATCGGCCCATTATTGGTCATAGCTCCAATATAAGACTCTCTTCCGAAAATCATTTAAACTCACATATTTCATTGTTAAATAAAGCTATTTTGATAAAATTCGACACAAACATGTTTTGTGTACATACATATGAATCACTCTACGAAATTTTTCTGGAGAGGCCCGTAATTGGTCGTAGCTCCTATATGAAGTCACGTTATCTAAAAATTAGATAGTTAAATGAGTTTTAATAAAAAGCAGCTTGCTGGCTTGGCCGAATATAGCACTCTAACTTTTTAACTTCTGAGGTTAGACCTATTAAATGACAAATTTTATGTAAAGAAGTTTATTAGTTATGTAGTGAAGGAGTAAAAAAGAGGTTTTGAAGATGTAGTGTGTCGTACTGTTCATTCCACAACATTCATTATAACAGATTTCATGAAAATCGAATCAGTAGCTTTTTTATGCCTGAACGTAAATTTAGTTTAATAATTGTTTTACAAAAAGTTGGTGTAAAAAGGGGCGTGACGTCCGATCCTGAGATCAGACCTATCGCTTCAGTAGTTTTCTGTAAGTCTCGAATAAAATTTTTGTATATCAATTACATATATAGAAAAAAGTGAGCATAAGAAGAATCGTGACGACAAATCATTATTTTATATAGCCTATTGTTCTACTTTAGAATAGAACTATTAGTGTTTAAAATTTTATGTAAATCGGTTCTGTAGTTTCTCCATGAAAGCGTAACAAACAGACATTCTCTTTCATATAATTATAGGATAAGATATAGGTAAGGACAGTTTTATAAAAAGTGGGCGTAGAAAGGGACGTGGCATCGGATAAAGTTCTTATATACAATATTTTTCTATCTATACTTTTTTTAATATATGTCAAAATTTAGCTTATAACGATAAAATAGTTATTATATTTTCTGCATTTTGTTTAATACATAAAGTCAGTTTCTGGACCAAAATGTCCCTTAAA
Source organism: Lucilia sericata (assembly GCF_015586225.1). Classification (NCBI taxonomy): domain Eukaryota; kingdom Metazoa; phylum Arthropoda; class Insecta; order Diptera; family Calliphoridae; genus Lucilia; species Lucilia sericata. The sequence continues at coordinate 7,497 of NW_023995650.1, read as the reverse complement.
AATTGAAAATGAGCATTAATTGGGATATTTTGACTAATTTGTAGAAACATTTAGGAAACTTTTTTTGAAAAATTATACTGAAATCAGCATTCTCAATCACTGGTAGGGAACTATGGAAACTTTCAAATTAGTTGTTTTATTTTTCCCATGTGCACTAGATTTAAAGAATTGTTCAGTTAAAATTCGGTCACACCGCACTTTGAATTGTAGTGCCCCTGGTGTATAGAGGCAAAAGGCTTCGGGGCATTTTATTAACTACAAAAATACGTATCATTAACCATACAAAATTTCAAGCGATTTTCTTTCTATTTGAAAAAGTACAGTCAATTGAAGAAACTCTGAAACGATTATGAAAAATTCTGCACAAAATCATGAAAAATTTGGGCTCATTGAAAGATTTCAAATTCCTTTAAAAAATAACAAAATTAAGTTTTTTCTGTCCTAAAAAATATGAAGAATCCTTGAATCTTGACAGAGAAAACAAAACAACTTTTAATTTGACAAACAATTTTGAGTAGTTCATTAAAGAGTAAAACCACTGTTTTTGTCTCATCATTGTTTCTCAAAAATACATCCATTTATACAAAAGTATGTTTAAACATATTATTTTTATTCATTAGCTTTTATGCATCCACACTAAAGTTTTGGCCTATTTTAGACACCACTTATTAAATCCAAAGAAATAAAAGTTTAAAGGTCAAATATCTTTAGATGTGCAAAGAAGATACCCAAATAATTTTACTTATTAAAATATCCACGTCTTCCTCTAATTAAAAAAAATTTCGGAATTTGTAAATGGTAAATGGAAAATATATGCTGGAGTTATTCAAAATCATTATTTAATTTGAAAAGCTTGGAATAAATACGGCGCTACATACAAAAAAAGTTGTGCAGAATTTTATAATTTAAATAATTTTCTAAAAGTATAAAAAGATATAGAAAGATATGCATCGTGTGAGACGTCTACCTATATAAGATTTGCAAAAGTGCTGTCTTTCGGGACACACTAATGAGTGGGGTTCTATAGTTGTAATGAAAAGTCGACTTTCGACCTTTAGTATTTTATAAATAGTCGACTTTTTCCGACTTTTCGACCTTTTGCGACTTTTTCCGAGTTTTTACGTCTTTTTTCGACTTTTACCGACTTTTCTTTTTTTTCGGCTTCTTTCGACTTTTTTTCGACTATTTTTTTGACTTTTTTCGAGTTTTTCCGACTATTTTAGAGTTTTTGACTTTTTTCAACTTCTTTAAAATTTTCGACTATTTTTGACTTTTTTCTACTATTTTCCAGTTTTCGACTTTTTTCGACTTTTATTTACAAAGTCGACTTTTATCATAGACGATAGTCGAGTTATCGACTTTTTGGATCAAAATAGTCGACTTGTTGCATTTTATGAAAAGTCGATTTTTCGACATTAAGACTTTTCGACTTTTAGTATTTTATAAATAGTCGACTTTTTGACTCTTTCCAAGTTTTCGACTTTTTACGACTTTTCGATTTTTTTCGACTTTTTTCGAGTTTTTCCGACTATTTTAGAGTTTTTGACTTTTTTTCCACTTCTTTAAAATTTTCTATTTTGACTTTTTATACCCTCCGTGGTGGTCATCAGTGGTGATAGAGCGCCATGTGTAACACCAAGAAATATTCATCTGAGACCAAAGTATATATATTCTTGAACCTTATGAAATTCTGAGTCGATTTAGCTATGTCCGTCTGTCCGTCCGTCCGTCTGTCTGTCTGTCTGTATAAAACATTCTCACGTTAACACGAAGCAACAAAAATTAACGAAATTCACCCAAAATATTTATTATTGTCCTAGGCAGTTTGGTATCGAAAATAAGCAAAATCGGTTCACACCAGGAAAAGTTATGAATCAAAATTTGAAACAACCTCGAAAAAAATAAGCATTTTTTACACATTCTGATGTAATTTTCTCGAAAACTATGCAAGATAATACACAAGAGCTTGACTCCTGCTGAAAATTGCCAGAATCGATCCACAATTTCATATACCTCCCATACAAAAGTACATATTCCCGGAAAATGGGTTTTTTGTTAATAACTTCCGTCACAATGTCGAAATCTTTACAAAATTTTACAAATTAAAATCTTATGTGAATAGAATTCATTCAGAGAAAAAATTTTCTGGATCGGTCCATAATTGGAAAATAACTTAAACGCAAATAATTCATTACTAAATTAAGATATCTATATAAAATTTGGTACAAGTATTGCTCTCACATACAGAAATATTACTGTGAAATTTTTGTTCCATCGGTCCATAATTGCCCATAGCTCCCATAAAAGGTCCCCTCCCGAAAATCACTTAAACGCACATAACTCATTACAAAATTAAGATATCCACATACAATTTGGTACAAGTATTGCTCATATGCACGAAAATATTACTGTGAAATTTTTCTCCGAGCGGTCCATAATTGGTCATAGCACATATGCACGAAAATATTACTGTGAAACTTTTTTCCGATCGGTCCATAATTGGTCATAGCTCCCATACAAGGTCCCCTCCCGAAAATCACTTAAACGCACATAACTCATTACTAAATTAAGATATTCATATAAAGTTTGGCACAAGCATTGCTCATATACAGTGAAATATTACTGTGAATTTGTTTTCCTATCGGTCCATAATTGATCATACAAGGTCCCTTTCAGAAAAACACTTAAAAGCACATAACTCATTATCAAATAGTGATACCCATAAAAAATTTGGCATAAATAATATTTTTGTACACAGAAATGTTATTTGAACATTTTTTCATGATCGGTCCAACTTTGGTCATAGCTCCCATACAAGGTTTCCTCCCAAAAATCACTTAAACGCACATAACTCATTACAAAATATTGATATCCATACATTTAGCAAAAATATTATATACATAAATTAAACTATAAAATTGTTTTACGATCGGTCCATATTTGGTCATAGCTCTCATACTAGGTCCCCTCCAGAAAATCACTTAAATGCACAATATTCATTTCCAAATAATGATATAGATACAGAATTTTGAAATTTGGCTTCATATACATAATTGGTCATAGCTCCCATACAATGTCCTTTTACGAAAATCTCTTAAACGCACATTACTCATTACCAAATAAAGCTATTGATAAACAATTTGGCCCAAATATTAATTTTGTATACAAAAATTCTATTTCAAGATTTTTTCACGATTGGTTCATAACATGGGTGCGGTCGGTCCCATACAAGGTTCCCTTCAGAAAATCACTTAAACTCACATTTCTTATTACTAAATTACGATATAGATACAAAATTTGACTAAAATATAGCTTTTATGAACAGAAATTTAGCTTAAAGATTATTTTACGATCGGTCTATAATTGGTTATATCTCCCATACTATGTCCTGCCCCTAAAAGTGCTTTAACCGTATTTATCTCGTTGCATTATCAATTTGTGTAGAACAAAATTATATATATTTATTTTGAAAATCCTTAAATCTTTTACACACATGCATACATGCAAATTACTAAATATCGCTAAGCGCTATAAAAATATAAAGAAAATGGCGTTTGTAATGTTCAATAAATCATGGAATTGTAATAGATTTAAGCTGTTTAAATCTTTGTATTTTTTCTATTCAAGACATGAGAAAACTTATTTCTACAAATATTTGATCAATTAGAAAAGTATTAATATATAAGGAGCTGGTGGAGGGTATTTAAGATTCGGCTCAGCCGAATATAGCACTCTAACTTGTTTCTACTATTTTCGACTTTTATTTACAAAGTCGGCTTTTCGACCTTTTTAATAGACGATAGTCGAGTTATCGACTTTTTTGGAACAAAATAGTCGACTTTGACTTTTTTCGGCTAAAAGTCGATTGTTCGATTATTCGAAAGTCGATTTATATAACCCTACTAATGAGTAGTCAAATTCATATTTCATGGTTTTTTAGATTTGGGCTGCTTTTAAAAAATGGCAATCAAATGTATATCAAGATAATTTTTTGATGGCATATTTACCTGATCATAGATTTTTATTGTTATCTCGATTAACCATAAATTTAAATTTCATATTTTTTATATAAAACTCGATTTGTATGGAAAATATGACTGATTATGGATTTTTATTGTTTTCTCAAATTGAGAGTTATTTAAAGTAAATTTTTAAAGAGTTATATAAATAGAAATTTTAAGGGGAGATATGAATGATTTTCTAGATAGATTTAGGTGTTATAAAAGGAACCACAGCCGATTTAAAATGCTACTTTTAGTGAAAATGTAATATGAATATATTGTTTTCCCTATTTTAGCGGTATTTGTTCAGTAGTTTTTATTTTGCATACAAATGTGGCATCGTAGACATTCATTTAAGATCTAATAAAGATTCTGTTTTAAAATAGTAATTTTCTGAGAATATACAGCAGATTACAAATTTCGAAATAAAAATAGTTTTCTGGTGGAAAACACTTTAGATGAAAATCGATTTTTGATAATAAATGAAATTGAGTACAGATTTTTATTTTACCTAATCGTAAAGTTAGTTAAGGATCTACAGCTTTCATATAAAAATTAATTTTTGATTAAAAATTTAACTAAATAATAATTCTCTTATACTATGAGAATTATATACATTGGTCTTTAGCATTATTAATGTAACATAAAGTGAACGGAAAAAGGTTATTGCATTTCATTAAGATCACAACAGGCCCGAAATTAGTGCTATAGGTGTATTTATTCGGATTTGGTGTATTAAACATTCTCTTCGTCAAACTAACCTAACCTTCCAGGATAGAACTATTATCATGAAAAAGCATAAAATCCAGATCAAAAAGTTGATTCCAGAAATACACTGTATGCTGCCAAATTTCTTGAAATCGGTTCATGTTTTTTATATTTAGCCTAGAAATTTGGTGTTATAGCTGTTATTCAAAAAGTGAACATAAAAATGTGCGTAGCATCCAATCAATATCATATAGAGTTTTTTTTACTTCTGAGGTTAGACCTATTAAATGCCAAATTTTATTTAAGTTAAGAAGTTTATTAGTTATGTAGTAAAATAGTAAAAAAAGAGTCTCATATATTTTTATTATTATATATTATAGGTTTTGAACATGTAATGTGTCGTACTGTTCATTCCACAACATTCATTATAACAGATTTCATGAAATTCGTTTAAAAATTGTTTACAAAAAGTTGGTGTAAAAAGGGGCGTGGCGTCCGATCCAGATCCTGAGATCAGACCTATCGGTATACCAAATTTCATGTAAATCGGTTCAGTAGTTTTCTGTAAGTCTCGAATGAAAATTTTGTATAACAATTATATAGAAAAAAGTGAGCATAAGAAGAATTGTGACGTCAAATCATGATTTTATATAGCCTCTTACTCCACTTTAGAATAGAACTATTAGAGTTCTAAATTTCATGTAATTCAGTAGTTTGTCCGTGTAAGCGTAACAAACAGACTTTCTCTTTCATATAATTATAGGATAAGATATAGGTAAGGGTAGTTTTATAAAAAGTGGGCGTAGAAAGGGCGTGGCATCGGATCAAGTTCTTATATATAGCCTATAGTTCTTTCCAAGCTTATACCAATCGGTATGCAAAATTTCAAGTTAATCGGCTTAGTAGTTTTTGCATATTGTGATTGCAAAATTGGTGTAATAATAGTTTCACAAAAAGTGGGCGTAAAAAGGGGCGTGGCATCCAAAAAAGATCTTATATGGCCTATTATACCTTTTGGGGTTAGCCCTATTAGCGGTCAAAATTTCATGTAAATCTGTTCAGTAGTTTTGCCGTGAAAGCGTAACAAACAAACACACAAACAAACAGTCTGTTTTATATATATATTGGATAACCTTTTATTAATCAAATATTTGTGGAAATAGGGTTTCTCATCTTTTCTAACAGAACAAGCAAAGATTTAAATATTTTAAATCTGTTACAATTCCAAGGTTTTTTTGCAGCATTATAATTAAGTATAATTAATTATATACGGTTAAAGTGTTTTTAGAGTAACATTTATGTGAATAAAAGCTATTGAAGTAGCTATTTGGTGGTAAGTGATGTGCATTAAAGTGATTTTCGGAAGAGGCTTTGTATGGGACCGATCGAGCCCATATTATGAACTGATCGTGAAAAAAATTAAAATAAAATTTTTAATGCAAAAGTTAAGTCTCTGTCAAATTTTACATGTATACCATTATTTGGTAATGAGTTATGTGCGTTTAAGTGATTTTCAGGAGGGGACCTTGTACGGGAGCTAAGACCAAATATGGACCGATCATGAAAATATTTTACAGTATCATTTCTATATATAAAGGCATTATTTGAGCCTAAATTTGTAAAGATTCCATTATTTGGTAATGAGTTATGTGCGTTTAAGTGATTTTCGGGATGGGACTTTGTATGGGAGATATGTCCAAATATGGATCGACAGTGAAAAAATTTTACAGTATCGTTGCTGCATATAAAGAGTATTTGTGCAAAAATTTGTATGGATATAATTATTTGGTAATGTGTAATGTGCGCTTAAGTAATTTTCGGGAGGGGACCTTGTATGGGAGCTACGGCCAATTATGGACCGATGCAGAAAATGTTTCCTCTATATAAATTCTATTGATATAAAACTTTTACTTGTAAAAGTTTGTAAAGATATTTGACATTCTACAGGAAGTTATTAACAATTAATGCATTTTCCGGGAATAAGTACATTTGTATGGGAGATGTATGAAATTGTGAACCAATTCCGCCCATTTTTACCAGGAATCAAGCTTTCATATAGAAACAATTGTGTGCTGATTTTTATCAAATTATATCGCATAGTATTTGTGAAAATTGTATTATAATGTGTTAAAGAAGCCTCTCCGATGTAAACCTATTTTGCTCATTTTCAACACCAAACTGCCTTGGACAATAGTGAATCTTTTGGCCAAATTTCGTTATATTATTTACCATCGTTTTTATGTGAGCGTGTTTTACATAGACAGACGGACGGACATGGCTTAATTGACTCGGAATTTCATAAGGACGCGGAATATATATACCTTAATATACCCTCCACCACCATCAGTGGTGGAAGAGGGTATATATAAGTTTGTCATTCCGTGTGTAACACCATGAAATATTCATCTGAGACCCAACAAAGTATATATATTCTGTATCCTTATGAAATTCTGATTTAGCTGTGTCCGTCTGTCTGCCTCAAACACTATCACGTTGAAACTAAGCAAAATAAATCAGCCAAGTTCACTGAAAATATTCACTATTATCCTAAGCAGTTTGGTATTGAAAATCAGCCAAATCGGTCCACCACGTAAAAGTTATGAGTAAAAATTTCAGACTACCTCGAAAAAAATTAAGTTTTTTCCTAATTCTTGAGTAGTTTTCTCCGAAACTACTAAAGACAATGGAATGAATTTTGTCACACGTTATTTTCTTTACCCATGGATCAAAAATTTTCAAACTCAAAACAATCGATTCAAAATTTCTCATAGCCCCCATACAAAAGGTG